>NC_137118.1:1662317-1674817 GCF_949357685.1 Gobio gobio
CACACACACACACACACACACACACACACACACACACACACACACACCACACTCAATACACACCACACAACACACACACACACACACAACACACACGCAACACACCCACACACACACATCACACTACACACACACAACACACACCACACACCACACACACACACACACACACACACACAACACACAACACACTCACACAACACACAACACACAACACACACACACACACACACATCATAGATCTTCGTTCGGGTTATGGGCGGCGCTGGCGTTGTGTTTTTAGACACGAGATCCACAATGTCACTAAAGAAGTGTGTGTGTGTGTGTGTGTGTGTGTGTGTGTGTGTGTGTGTGTGTGTGTGTGTGTGTGTGTGTGTGTGTGTGAGGGAAAGATCACCTTGTTCAGCTTCACAAATAACCCAGCGTTAAGGGAACAGTGGATGCAGTTTGTGTTTCCGGAGTTTTGCAAGTGTGAGTGTGTGTGTGTGTGTGTGTGTTTGCTCCCGGTCATGAGTGTAAACAGCAGCCGGTGAGTCTGTGTGTGGTGTGTGATGTGTGTGTGTTGTGTGTGTTGGGTGGGTGTGTAATGTGATGTGTGTGTATGTGTTGTGTGTGTGTTGTGTGTTGAGTGTGTGTGTGTGTGTTGTGTGTGTGTTGAGTGTGTTTAGTGTGATGTGTGTGGTTGGTGTGTGTAGTGTGATGTGTGAGTGTGTGTGTGTGTGTGTGTGTGTGTGTGTGTGTGTGTGTGTGTGTGTGTGTGTGTGTGTGTGTGTGTGTGTGTGTGTGTGTGTGTGTGTGTGTGTGTGTGTGTGTGTGTGTGTGTGTGCCCATATAAGGAGTTCCCCCCTTTAGGACATCACACAGGGTCATACTCAAGAAAAACGTTCTGAAACTTGTTTGAGTTTATTTGGTGGATTCAATGACTAAAAGTACACTGAAAAAAAAAAACAAGTAACATTTACTGAATTTCTCTTTTGCAAATTAAGTAAACTCTACTTAACTAAGTGAAGTAAAATCAACAAAGTAAATGAGTATTTTTAAGCCAGTAAAAGGTTGAGTGATTTCTACTTAGTTGAAGTTTCCTTTGAAACACTTTATTCAAATAAAATTAAACCACGCTTTTAAAGTGTATACTTAGAAACATCTCAAATAAATAACTCAAGATATATTGTGTGTATCGAGCGGCTCCTCCCGCAGTTTCTCCTGAAGTGACTTAAACTGCAGTTCATGGACTGAATTGAGTACTAATATAGAATTAACTTTGTTTTTAATTCTTGCCTGATCTAACCTTTTCATGCAAGTTATTCATTTTTTCTGTAGTATTTACTGATCAGTCGCAACAAAGACATTGGCTATCAATAAACGAATGCATAATCTGGACATTAATGCCATTCCAGTTGCCGCCAGATTCACTCATATCATAATTATGTGCTGTAAATGCTCATGGAAGAATTGAGCTGAAGTTATGGAGAGAGCTGAAAATGACTCTCTTTAACACAGAATGTGTAGAACATTCGACGCATATAAATAGGGTTGAATGGGTAGTAAAAGTAGTAGCTGTAAGTAGCCTCTTTTCCAGATCTTATTACTTTCATTTAGAAGAATGATGATAATATCTCATCTGGCACTTTTCGGGGACGCATAAGAGCTTAAAAATGAATGTGCAATTCGAGAGATATGAGATCAAAAGCATGTTCTCATGCATTCAGAGGATTCCTGCGAGCGGTGTGGGACACGCTGACCCGCTGAAGCTCTTAACCTGCGAACATTATCAGCCATCAGCACAAGGGGAGTCAGGGCTGAAGCAGGGAAGATTTCCAGCGCTAGGAAGACCTGTGCACAAAACTGACAGAATGAGCTTTGAGCTCATCATAAAACACAAGTATCCGGACAATTTAGGGTTTTCAAAGGTTAGTGGAACATAATATTATGAGACCCTCCTAATATTGTGCCCGTCGAGGCATGGACTCCACTAGAAGCTGTGCTGTGGTATCTGGCACCAAGATGTTAGCAGCAGATCCTTTAAAGGGTTAGTTCACCCAAAAATGTAAATTCTGTCATTAATAACTGACCCTCATCTTGACCATGATCTTGACCATCATCTTCAGACACAAATGAAGATATTTTAGTGTAAATCTGATGCTCTGAAAGGCCTCCATTGGCTCAACTTTACACTCTCAAGACCCTTAAAAGACACTAAAGACTAAAGTTACAAAGTCCATCTCACTACAGCGGCTCTACAATAACTTTATGAAGACGAGAATAGTTTTTGTGCGCAAAAAAACCCTAAATAACGACTTGTATAGTGATGACGATTTCAAAACAAGGCCTCATGAAGCTTCGGAGCATTATGAATCAGTGAGTCGAATCAGCGGTTCAGAGCGTTATGAATCAGTGAGTCGATTCAGCGGTTCAGAGCGTTATGAATCAGTGAGTCGAATCAGCGGTTCAGAGCGTTATGAATCAGTGAGTCGATTCAGCGGTTCGGAGTGTTATGAATCAGTGAGTCGATTCAGCGGTTTGGAGTGTTATGAATCAGTGAGTCGATTCAGCGGTTCAGAGCGTTATGAATCAGTGAGTCGATTCAGCGGTTCGGAGTGTTATGAATCAGTGAGTCGATTCAGCGGTTTGGAGTGTTATGAATCAGTGAGTCGATTCAGCGGTTCAGAGCGTTATGAATCAGTAGGCGTTTCTCAATGTCAAGGAAGGATCCTCGGAAGCCAGAATCCCGAGGATGCTACGTCATGGACGTCCGTCGAAGGGCTGTTCCAATGTCGAGGATCCTCGGAATTTCAACCAAGGTCTGAGTCCTTCGTTCGAAAAATATGCCATATACAGGAAAGGATGCTTACGAGTAGACTTAGCGCACTTAGCGTTCTCAAATCACCCAAAATCCTATGCGCGCAGCTTTGCTATCTTGTTCAAAAAATACAAATTATCGGACGTTGGCAGAGTCGGAGCGTTAACGGGGCAATATGCTTTCAAGTGTAAGTATTTACGTTACCAAACATTTGTTATAACCGTAATACATATAAGTAAAGTTTAACTTGTAAATGCCAGTACAAATTACAACCGTATACAAATGACGTTATTGATAACGGACGCTAACGGACCTTTTCACTGACGTAATGAGGCTGACGTGCACTTGCTAGCCTGTTCCATTTGCCTGTTCTCCGAATGCTTAAGAGGAGCCTCGCCTCGCCTCTGAAGGAAGTGACTTGGAAGGATCAGTCCTGCAGAGGAAGGATCCTTGACATTGAGAAACACCTATTGAGTCGATTCAGCGGTTCAGAGCGTTATGAATCAGTGAGTCGATTCAGCGGTTCAGAGCGTTATGAATCAGTGAGTCGATTCAGCGGTTTGGAGCGTTATGAATCAGTGAGTCGATTCAGCGATTTGAATCGCCAAATTTCAGCAGTTTGGCGGTTTGACACACGATCCGAATCATGATTCGACTCACTGATTCATAACGCTTCGAAGCTTCATGAGGCCGTGTTTTGATAATCGTCGTCACTATATAAGTTGTTATCTAGGGTTTTTTTGCGAAACAAAAACTATTCTCGTCGCTTCATAAAGTTATTGTAGAGCCGCTGTAGTGAGATGGACTTTGTAACTTTAGTCTTTAGTGTCTTTTAAGGGTCTTGAGAGTGTAAAGTGCATTGAGCCAATGGAGGCCTTTCAGAGCATCAGATTTACACTAAAATATCTTCATTTGTGTCTGAAGATGAACGGAGGTCTGACGGGTGTCCAACCACATGAGGGTCAGTAATTAATGACACAATTTACATTTTTGGGTGAACTAACCCTTTAAGTCCTGTAAGTTGCGAGGTGTGGCCTCCATGGATTGGACTTGTTTGTTCAGCTCATCCCACAGATGCTCGATTGGATTGAGATCTGGGGAATTTGGACTCAAACTCGTTGTTGTGCTCCTCAAAGCATTCCTGAAGCATTTGTGCTTTGTGGCGGCGCATTATCTGCTGAAAGAGCCACAGCCACAGGGAAAACCGTCTCCATGAGAGGCTGGACATGGGCTCAACAATGCTGAGGTAGGTGAGACGGGTCAGAGTCTCATCCACATGATGAAGGTTTCCCAGCAGAACATTGCCCAAAGCATCACTGCCTCAGCCCCAGTCGTCACAATCTGGCCCTTGTCAAACTCGCTCAAATCCTTACGCTTGCCCATTTCTCCTGCTTCTAACACATCAACTCTGAGGACAACATGTTCACTTGCTGCCTAATATATCCCACCCACTAACAGATCATCAGTGTTATTCACTTCACCAATGAAAAGGAATGGACAGTTACATTTGTGGCTGATCTTATTGCATTTGAGTTTCCTTTTCAGATACAAAAAATGTAGATTACGCAACATGATTTATAAAGGTTTGCACGGCCCGATCGGCGTGGGTGTGATAGTTGCGCTGCTCTTGGTAGATTGCATTGGTCATAATGGAAATGATGATCTTTCACTCCCGTCAGAGCTTCTATGGGATTGTAGTCTCATGCTAATTTGTCCTGTTTAGTAAATCTGGAGATTTCTAAAGTCCCTTCAACTTGCGCAGTGAGTGGGGAAACGCTTTTTGACTTTCTCAGTTTGTGTACATCCACTTGGGGTTCAGAGTATTTATTTTTCTTACATTAATTGCACATATGTCTAGTACAATTATGTAATTTTGTTTCATTAATACAGTGTTTCGTTTTTTCTTAATTTACCCCGAAAGAATGGAAGTGAAATGTGACAACATGCCCCATAGGTGGAGTACATTATAACATGACCAAATAACAGCTTAAAATGTAACGTGGTATAATCAAAAAAATATCTAAAATATTTTGTCAACAAAATACAATTTTTAACTTTTTAAAATAAAATAATGGCATTTTTTAATCATTAAAAATATCCTCATTTTTGAGTTTGACTACAAACACATCACTAAATGCAGTTAAACAGCATAGCTAAAAACATAATAACAATTAATAATATCTGAACATTAACTCTCAGTCATTATTCACCCTTTTCTCATGGTTTCTCAAAAGAATTCATAAAAGTATAGAATATAATGGCATATTTCTAATAGGGGCTCATTGTAACACAGTGTGCAACTGGGATGTAAACCCGGCTCGAGTTAGATCAGCATTAAAGAACATCTCAACTGATACATAACAGATAGAAGATTACAATAATATCAGATTTGTCTTATTTTAAATAAGCACAAAAAACAGAGATGAAAACTAAACTAATGTAAGAAATTAAATTTTGCTATGGTTAAATAAATGTTCAGTAATATCTTCCAGAGATTTTTTTGTTTTGGCGCTATTTTTTCTCTAAACCCTCTGGGGTTCTTCATTATTGGGTCACACTCAGGACCCTACATTTTTGTTCAATAATATTTTTTCTTTTCTTTTTTGGTGTTTTGAGATAATTGTATGATTTATAATTAATATTTATTCAATAATTATGACCCATTTTTTCCCATTGAATATAATAAAAAATGTGTGAATATATATATATATATATATTTATTTATTTATTTATTTTATTTAAATTTTTTTTAAAGCTGTATTTCATTTTAGAGTCAAGCCTAGGCCTCATGAAAGCAATTTTTTAAATGAGATCGGTGTCATCCGGTGGACACATTGAGCATTTTTATCACACAATAGCACATTTTTACCACTATAGTGGATCTTGCATTTTACACAATTTAAAAAAAAATCGTAGCTTCATCGGAATGGTCCAAAACTTGGTGACTTTATTGGTAATTGGTATATGAACAACCAAAAGAATTGGGGACAGGATTTGAAAAGTCTAAGTTATCGTAAAAAAAAAGTGTCACACTCAGGACCGTCGGGTCAAAAATGACCCCCATAAGAAATGAATGGGAAATTTGTTTTTTTGTGCATACAATCTACAAATCAGCCAGGATGCAGAAAAAAGGACTCAACAGTGAAGATCTCTAAAACATCAAGAGTGCAAAACAGACAGAAAAACTCACACACACACACACACTTATACACACAAAAACACACGCACACACAAATTAACTAATTAATTAATTAATTTCTTATGGGGGTCATTTTTGACCTGAAGGTCCTGAGTGTGACTATTTTTTGTTCGACCACTTAGACTTTTCAAATCTTGTCCCCAATTATTTTGGGTGTTCATATCCCAATAAAGTCACCAAAATCAGAAATGACCAAAGAGCCCCAGAGGGTTAATAATGCTGATATGGCAACTATTAAATACTCTAAGTTTCGTCATTCTGGCATGTGTGGAAAGGGTTAAAACATGCGTGTTACACCGAACCCTGCGTTAGGTTGCTCCCCTAATACTGATTGGATCACAAAATCCTAAAAGATAGTTATCCAGTACATGTATCTCAGATATGAAGACCGATAGCCCTGAACTGCTGTAAAACGCTGATCACAGAAGACATCTGTCATTTATAGTGCTTAACATTCCACAGACGGTCTCGACAGTCCCTTTTATGGCCTTCTATTGGATCAGTCCGAGGCTTTAGGAGTGTTTTGTCCTCATCCCCACATGTGAACGCAAGTTTCTCATCATCACTCAAAAATATGATGTGCAAGTTAAGCTGTGCTTTGTGACAAGTGTTCAAGTGTTCAAGTGTTGAGCCGCTGCTAAATAGTTTAAATACATAAACATACAAAGCATACAAAGCCCTATATTCTGCAGATGCCATTGGATATAAAGACTGTTCTCAGTTCAGTCTATCGCCAGCGGTGTCCTTTAATTAATCAGAACAATTACTGCACACACAAACATCTCGCCATCAACTGATGAAATGAAAACAACCACATTGATGGGTGCATATCTATCTCACACAGAACAACAAATGCATCATTCTCATGGTGTACTATAAGACAAGTTCAATCCTAAACATCTCAAAAACGAGACGGAATTGAATCATCTTGACACACCTTTGACATTCAAGTGAAAAGTAAGTATGCAAGGAAAACAATTATGCAAACTTGTAAGTGACTTTCCAGTCGAGATGTAGCATCCCATTAAACCAATTACATTTAAACTGAAACTATAATGAAGGCGTCTCTGACTGGAATTTAAAATGTTCAAAGTTTCTCATTATGGAGAACTACAAAAGTTTTTTTTAGTCAAGCATTATAATAAAGTAACACTGATTTAAAGGTGCAATATGTAAGATTTTTGCAGTAAAATATCCAAACACCACTAGGCCAGTGTTATATATTTTGTTGAGTACTCGATATCCCAAACGTTTCCGACTATTTGTAAATGGTGAGATGCTCTTTTACCAGAGGAACTGGGACGTGTGAGGGCGTGGCCTGTCGATGACATCATATCCGCGTTAGTTTGCGGTTTTATTCTGCAGAAACGCTTTACTCTCACTGCAGTGTGAAGACGTGTGTTGCGTTCATCTTATTAACCCTTAATCGTCCCTCAATAGGGTTTACGTTTGAGTCCCCTGGGCTCAGATAGATCCCAAACTTTTACAGAGCGATTGCATAAGGAAATATAATTTTTTTACATGGAAAACCATATATAATTTTTTTTATTTACTTCTCAACTATACATTTATGCTGTGTTTTTGTGGGTATTTGGCAGTTTTTTACCTATTTACTGCACAAATACTTAACTATGTCATAACTTGGCTCATTAAAAATGATTTTTTTATGAAAAAAATCACTTGAATGATGATCTTAAATAAATATAAATAGTTTTTGGACATTGCTCTATGTGTTAGGGATAGAATACCGCCATCTGTAGGTTTGTGGAAAAACTTTAGGAATTATAGTTAAAGAGAAAGAGAGAGTGCAATGACCACATTATCCACTAGAGGTCCAGAGGGAATTATGCAGAAGTTAAGCTGCCGTTCATCTTTCTTTTATTTGCCCTTTTCCTTCTCTTTCTCATGATTGTTCCATGTTGCATTTGTGCTCTAGTATTTGTCCTTCATTTATGTATGGATTTTTTTTCAGATTTATGCCAGTTTTGTTGATTTTATTTGCCAGTTTCTATAAAAATGCTCTCTGTTGCAGTCACACACATGTGTGTGTGTGTGTGTGTGTGTGTATGAGACAGAAAGTTCGTTCCACTTTGTGTTTATGCTCTAGGACCAGATCTTGATATAAATGTAGACATTTTCAGATTTATACTGGATTTAGTTGATTTTTTTTACAAACAAAGTGAAAAAAAGCATTTTTTACATTTTCCCATTCATTGCCAAAATCCAAAAAAATCCTCCAGACACCTGTGTGTGTGTGTTTGTGTGTGTGTGTGTGTGTGTGTGTGTGTGTGTGTGTGTGTGTGTGTGTGTGTGTGTGTGTGTGTGTGTGTGTGTGTGTGTGTGTGTGTGTGTGTGTGTGTGTGTGTGTGTGTGTGTGTGAGTGAGTGAGTGAACATGCTTGTTCCATATTGCATTTGTGCTCTAGTATTAGTCCTTCATTTATGTATGAAAATCTTTCAGATTTATGCCAGTTTTGTTGATTTTATTTGCCAATTTCAATAAAAATACTCTCTGTTGCAGTCACACACATGTGTGTGTGTGTGTGTGTGTGTGTGTGTGTGTGTGTGTGTGTGTGTGTGTGTGTGTGTGTGTGTGTGTGTGTGTGTGTGTGTGTGAGATAGAAAGTTCGTTCTACTTTGTGTTTATGCTCTAGGACCAGACCTTGATATAAATGTGGAAATTTTCAGATTTATACTGGATTTAGTTTTTTTTTTTGGACAAAAAAAGTGATTTATTTTTTATTTTTTACACTTTCCCATTCATTTTCAATGTGGGGTCAATCTGACCCTGAGGGACTTAAACGGTAATTTTTTTTTTACACACCTTTAGAACAACCAAATCAAGCCCAGATTTTTTGTGCATGTTTAGATTATTTAGGAAAAGTCACAGAGTCTCATGGCCCTGAGATGAAGGGAACACTTTTTAAAAATGGAGGAAAAGTCCAGTGGGGTCAGCTGGAGCCCGAGGGACGATTAAGGGTTAACAATGGCTCCAGCGGTTCCTCAGCTCCACAACACTCGTCCTGCTCTGCTTCAGACTACAGGAACGTTAATAATCACATCATCAACATGATTTCTGCCCGAATCCTATTCCGATTCTTTCCCACCGGCTGTGAGCTGAAGACCACATGACCGCTCAAACGTGACATCATCAAACTACAGACGGAAAACTTACATTGTGCAGCTTTAAACTTTCACTCTCAGGGAAAAAAGGTACAGTGGAGGTACAATTTTGTTCTGTGGGGAACAAAATGTATAACTGTACCACCACAATTGGTCCTTAGGGTACAATTATACTATTGTTTTCCTCACTTAGAGCAGGGCAAGTTCGGTCCTCGAGAGCCGCTGTCCTGCAGAGTTCGGCTCTGACCCTGAAAGACGTCTATAGAAGCTGTTATTGAGAATTAACAGAGGTTTAGATGTTGATGATGAATATATTTGGTCGCCATTATGGAGATCAGTTTTTCCTTTAGTTGGGCAGTTTGACTCTTGGCTTTTTAATGTGAGTTTGTGGTTTTTGTTACAGTGTTAACAAAACACATAATCTGTTCAAATCAAAAGAAGCCATAAATTAAATTTATCATGAAGAAAAATGTTTGACTAAACTCATAACTGACTGAAAAAATATTAATAAACCAACAAACTTTCTTGCCACAGATCAGACATTCTGAATTCTGATTTTTAACTATATTCCAGGGGAAAAAAAGCTTAGACGCACACAGATATCAAGAATCAGCATCTCAACAATGGTGACACTTAAAGGGATAGTTCAACCAAAAATTTCAATTAGCCCATGATTTACTCTCCCTCAAGTCATCCGAGGTGTGTGTGACATTCTTCATTCAGACGAATAAAATCTGAGTCATATTAAAAATGTTCAGGCTAATCCAAGCATTATAATAGCAGTAATAGTTGCTTTGTTTTTGAAGTCCATAAAAAATGCATCTGTCCATCATATAACTGCTCCACGCGGCTCTGGGGTGTTAATAAAGGCCTTCTGAAGCGAATCGATGCGTTTGTGTAAGAAAAATATCCATATTTAAAACGTTATCAAGTAAACTTTCGGCCTCCGCCTTCCGTGTTCAATTTATGGAGAAAGTGTTGAAAGTTCCTCTGCGGATGGAAAGACTAACGCCACCAGGTCATGACGTCACGAACACATCTTGAGTTTCACTTTCAACATTCAACACTTTTCCACAGAAGGCGATCGGCCAAAAGTTTACTTGATAAAGTTTTAAATATGGATATTTTTCTTACACAAACGTGTCGATTCGCTTCAGAAGGCCTTTATTAACACCCCAGAGCCGCGTGGAGCAGTTATATGACGGACAGATGCACTTTTTATGGACTTCAAAAACAGAGCAACTATTACTGCTATTATAAAGCTTGGATTAGCCAGAACATTTTTTATATAACTCTGATTTTATTAGTCTGAAAGAAGTATGTCACACACACCTCGGATCACTTGAAGGTGAGTAAATGATGGGCTAATTTTCATTTTTGGGTGAACTATCCCTTTAATGCTGCAATGCATGCTGGGAGCGGTGAGTTTTATACTCTGGTGGTTTAGTGGGGTTGGAGCTAAACTCTGCAGGACATCAGCCCTCTAGGACCGAACTTGCCGGGACAAAAATATTCCCTTAAGGGAACGTCCACTTGTACCTTAAAAGGTACAATTTTGTACCACACAATAAAAAAAATGGTCTTGCTTTCCAGTAAAATACCCAAGATAAATAAATCCAATAAATCACATAAGCAGCAAACCAGCAAGAGAATAAATCCAGAAAACAAAATAAATGTATTGCCCATCAGCTCAGAACAAAATGAATTATGAATGAAGATTTAGGCCTGAGCGGTGGATTATGCAGATAGGAGGAAGGCTTCTGGCCACTGGCCTAAAATACAGTATAAAGTGTTTTCTGGACGGCCAGCAGATGGGCCAGAAACTGCACTCATCTCCCTCAGAGAACCAGGGTTTGAGGCGTGACCTAAAGTTCTCAGGGCTGAGCTATTTTGGTTAGATATTCCATAAATGTAGGCGTCAGCAGGAACTGGCGACACAGCGAGTGCAAAACTGACATTGGCTGAAGACTTTAAGCAAATATCTCTTCAAAAATGGCCCAACATCTCTTCATTTATAGTATACGTGATGTTAATTCAATAGGAATGCCTGTGTTTCTGTCCTTCTTACTGCAGAAACCACTTCTATCTGATTTGATTTTCTGACTCATGATTATCAATAGTGCACTTTCACACGTGATACTCACAGTCTCTGGAGTTGTGTATATTTGGAGAAGATGTGACCATCCAAATTCCTGATCCTATTGTTCTTCAGAGACCTGTACAATCACAAAGCACTGAATTACAACAGCATTACTATCAGGACATTCACAGGGAAAAGTAATTAAATGCAATTAAATGCCATTTCCTAAAGTCATGTGATGTATGTGTGTGGATCAATATGCAAATCATTAGTTATTCAGGGCTCTTTCGGACCTTCTGTCATTCACTTGTCTGAGTAAAAAAGTTGCTTATCAGGAAAAAAAATAGGTTTTTTTTGTTGTAAAGATATATTCTCAGTGTTCTATTAGCTTTGACATTTAAATCTGTATATTTGTGATACCTTTATAAAGGGCTTATTAAATATATGCTTACATTTGATCACTGAATTCAATTAGAATAATAAGACACTACAGGGCCGTTACCATTCACATTAAATCATTTACACTGAAAAATGACAATTGCATTAATTAATGTTATGAGATTGATACAAATATTTTTTGAATATACAAATAAGAGATGTTGGAAAGTCATGAGTGCGTCATTGGGCTCGATCACACACACCAGGTCTGAACACCAGCTGTGATCAGGAGCATTGCTGGAGCTGCTATTGGAGGAACTGAACACCACTGACCAACACACACACACACACACACACACACTCTGATTATTACACACACAGGGACGCGCAGCCGCACACACACACACACACACACACACACACACACACACACACACACACACACACACACACACACACACACACACACACACACACACACACACACACACACACACACACACACACACAGACAGAGGTGGGTAGAGTAGCCAAAATCTGTACTCAAGTAAAAGTACAAGTACTTACTGAAATATTTACTCAAGTAAAAGTAAAAGTAACAATCGTAATATTTACTTGAGTAAGAGTAAAAAAGTATTCGATGAGAAAACTACTCAAGTAGTTAGTTACTAGTTACTTTCGATCTGATTGATAAGAAGCGAAAACCCTGAATTTCAGGCTACTTGGAGAGCTTTCACACACCTCTCTGTAACACTTTACAATAAGGTTGTATTAGTTAACATGAACTAACCATGAACAACACCTCTGTTCAAAATTAGTTAATCTTTGTCAACGTTAGTTCATAAAAATCCAGCTGTTCATGGTTTATTCATGTTAGTTCACAGTGCATTGACTAATGTTAACAATATTTTAATAAATGCA
>NC_137118.1:1677317-1777317 GCF_949357685.1 Gobio gobio
ATTCATTATCTAACATTCCATAAAACACCCTCAGAATCCGAAAGATCATCTCCAGAATCTTTATTTCAAAAATCATAAATTATCTTTAAATTCCTCTTCCAGCCCGCATCTCTCCATATCACAATAAAAATATCACAAGCACAATTATAACTCATGCAGAACAAGCAAAACATAATAACCAAAGGAAACAAAACCCCAGCTTTCAAGTAGTGTGCATCATTTTTCCTCCTAATTGTTCGGCGCAAAGAAGCTCTTATCTCGTTCAGCTTTATAACTCTGTACTCCTCCAGATCCTGAGTCTAGTGGGAGTAAAGCTCTCGGTTTGATGTACTTACAACCAAGTCACATTGGAGGAAAAAACAGGCACGACGTGCAGGTTCACATCCACACACTCCACCTCGGTCTTAATGCAGTCGCAGCTCTCCGGGTACTGCTTCACAACTGCACACAATCAACAGAAACACACACATTATAAACGCATTAGATCTAGTTCATAAAGCTGTAAAATAACCAAAGCTGTGCTGCGTTATTGTTGTGCTTATATTGTTAAGTTCTACATTCAGGAACACATAACAATGATTTGCATTAATGCATTTGCTGTTCAAATGATGTCTACACTGAGGAGAAAACTATAGTTTAACCCCCTTTTGCTGTCACAATCCAGGGTTTTCAAACTTTATGATGCCAAGGACCCCCAAATATGACGAACCTTTATGAAGGGACCCCCTTACTAAAATCCATCTATTTTTATGTACGAAAAAAATATTTAAACTCTTAGATAAATAGTAAGTGTGACATTATAAATACAACATATTGTTTCCCAACTTAAATTGGCTATGCTTAATGTTGGATGTATAAACCTGAAGAAGAACCTTTTCAGTGAAAAATTATTATCTATCCATCATATAACTGCTCCACACGGCTCCGAGGGGTTAGGGTTAGGCCTTCTGAAGTGAAGTGATGCGTTTTTGTAAGAAAAATATACATATTTAAAACTTTATAGACCAAAATAACTAGCTTCCGGCGGATTCCTCGCAGAGAATAGAGCAAAACAAACAACCAGTCATGAATTAGAGTCTAAAACAAGAATTTGAAAAGAGAAATGGCGGAAGATTTCGATATGAGAGAAGAGGGGCGAAGAGTTTGTTGCTCAGCACTATCCGCGAGAGACGTCAAAGCTTAAAAATTATTTGTATAAGCAACTTTCCCAATAAATGTATGCAAGCAGCGTACGTACGGTGTTAAGAAAACTGCCTTACAACCCCGGTGAGCGAGATAAAGCGGACTATAGTGAGAAAAACAGACTACAGATACAAAGCAATTCTGGAATGTATATGGCAAGAAAAGAGGGAAACATTTAGAAATTAAACTGTTAGAATATTAGGTCGACTTTATCCATTTTTGCTTTGTGTTTTTTGACCCCTAGAAAAAAACGCTGGTTTAGATAAAAGTCCACACGAAGCCAGAGCTTTCCCTATCCGATCTTTTTCTATCCGAAATATCTGCGTACACACGAGAGCAATGAAAACGATGTAGGGGAGATGCGGGGCACAATCTAACACTTTTTGACTTTCTCAGTTTGTGTAAATCCACTTGGGGTTCCGAGTATTTATTTTTCCCCACATTAATTGCACACATGTCTAGTACAATTATGTGGTTTTGTTTCATTAATACAGTGTTTGCTTTACTTGATGATCCACAAACTAAAGTTCTGATGCCAGAACTAAACGAGGGAACTAATGAATTCATTACCAAGAGGCAGGTGGATGAGATGAACCAATGAAACACATGGGAAAACTGGGTCAAAGCAAAGCTTAAAGTGAACACAATAGCCCTATCCGGACGGGAATTGTTTTTAAAATGTGGAAGTCCGTAAAATAAATGTGCATGACCTCAGTGATAAAACTGCATTCTGATGCGTTTTATTCACGAGACTGGAAACACACTGTTTACGTGGTGATGATTGTGCTGTAAATAAAAGGTCATATTGCTTGGTATAATAAGAATAAATGCTTATTTAATTTAATAATAGGAAAATAATATCATAGCTATTATTGAATTATTTAAATCTGTTCAAAAATAGTAAGATATAGAAGCACTTTATTGTTAAAATGGTTTTCTGTCTTAGAATAAAGGATGTCATTTTATTCCACAGGGAAATGAGCGGGAAAGTGAACACAGCCTCTTATATTTACATGAGGTGATCATAACGCTGTGGTTATTTTAACCACTTAAACTCTGCGGACCCTGAATGACATCATCAAGTATATCCTATAAATGTTAAATGTCTGGAGGAGCTGTGACGATAAAGCTCAGAGTCTCTTCTTTCTGGAGATTTGCATCACTTTGGCATTTGTTTTACACAAAGTCACTTATTTACACTAAATTACTCTGGGAGCATTTCCGTCTGGATTTGGCCGACCCAAATGTAAGAGCTTCCCATACACACACACACAGTGTCTCTAAACACACACACACACACACACACACACACACACACACACACACACACACACACACACACACACACACACACACACACACACACACACACACACACACACACACACACACACACACACACACACACACACACACACACACACACACACACACACACACACACACACAAAGTGTATCTAAACACACAATACTGCTGTCATTTTACAGGAAACACTTTGAAGTTTCATAAAGCACTGATAAAAGTGCACTCAAAAAAATAACTCTTTGAATGAACATAAAAAAATCATGGAAAGTATTTCCACATGATTAACTTGCTTTATTTCATCATTATGCAATTATGTTATTCCAATTTAATGTACTTACGTTGGTTCAACTTAATTTATGAAGGTTGATTCAACTTATTTACTATGGTTAGGCACAGCTTAATTTAATAGTGTCAGCCCAACTAATTTGCAATGTTTTGGACCAACTCATTTATTTAAGTTAGCATAACAAAAGTGCTTAATGCTGAAAGAAAGCCATTTAATCACATGGAAATTTAATTACATTAGTTCAAAGAATAGCTTTTGAGTACATTTACAAAACCTTTTACAAGATTTTATTAGCTAGCCAGAAGATGGTTTTGTTACATCCATAGCATGCTCAGAGTAGATTTTTATTATTAAAAACAACTTTAATAGTTATTAGGTCCTCACCCCAAGCACACGCTCTACACTTCACCACAATGGTAACCTCCAAAAACACTATCATAACAAACTTTTAAATACCACATTAAACATTAAGCATTAAAAAGTATCAACATTTTCTCATCTTGTTAAAAATGCATCAAATTGCACTTTATTTAAACATTTACTCTACGAATTCAGCCCCTTTGCAAAGCATGATGGGAAGTGAAAGTCTTATTTCTTTGGGTTACTTAAAAAAAAGAGGCACTTTTTTGATTTTTTTGGTTATAAACTCATTGTTGAAAGTGTGTAACTCGGGCCCTGTGTGTTCTAGCACCCTGCAGACAGTTTGGGCTGTAAACACTAGATTACAGAAAACACTGAAAAACAGAATTTAATGACACTGAGATATTGCATTTACTGTATATCACTGTATATGGGGATGGGGGAGGTAGGCGGAAATTACATAAAAAAGGTCATATTCCTCTCTTCAGAACTATTTGAATAAACCTTGCACACATGATCCAGACACAATTCTGTTTCCCAGTGTTTTCTGTAATCTAGTGTTTACAGCCCAAACTGTCTGCAGGGTGCTAGAGCTCACAGGGCCTGAGTTACACACTTTCAACAATCAATTTATAACCAAAAAAAACAAAAAGCGCCTCTTTTTTGGGGGGTTTATTACAGCTCAGACAACACATGTTAATCACTTTTAGCAGTGCTTTATGAAACTTCTGAGTGTTTCCTGTAAAATGACAGCAGTATTGTGTGTTTAGAGACACTGTGTGTGTGTGTATGGGACACTTTTACATTTGGGTCAGCCAAATCCATGCGGAAATCCCAAAAATGGTCCCAGAGCTTAAGAGGTTAACATATATAATCGCTGGCGTAATAACGGCCCATTTTGAATGTTTACGAGCTTTTCTTCTTTTTATTTTTTGAGTGGTGATGAGATATATTGCTCTTGCCAGCATTTCAGTAATAAAAGTCTAGATCTTTAAAGCACATCCAAATTACAGCGAAGTGCAGTCGTATGGTGCTCAGCAGGGGTCAAAAAGGATATAAACAGTGAATTCTGAAGTGATATATTCTTGAAAACTCAGAGATGAGGACTCAGACGGCAGTTAAATCACCACACAAGCTCGTGTTTGTCTAAAAACAGTCGGTCATTCAGGATTTTTACACGGGTGGTGGAGCTGACATTCAGACGGCAATAAAATCCCAGACTGGCCATACGTCTGTATTTTAAGCCCCCTGTCCGGCGTCTGGCACAGCCTAAGATCTCTGGTCAAACAAATGATTGGCTGAAAGCGGTGTCAAATAAATATCTGATATATCATTGGTTAAAAGTGTAAACAAGCCTCCACGTCCACGTGCTGGTTAGGCATAACCAACAGTTGTTCTTACTAAGAGTTTTTTAGTAAACTTTACTTAATGTCCAATAATTTGTTGAATTTACTTAACACAATTAAGTAATCTGAACTATTTGCATGCTATGCCTTTGTTACTTAGAAAACTCAAGTAAACATTACTTGACTGGTTTGAGTACCATTTTGCCAAAGCAAAAAAACAAGCAGGCGGGCAAAGTGTTTTTGAGGTGGTGCAATTTTATTTATAGACTTATCACTCATTTCCTCCACTTCTGGTCACCATGATGGAGATCAGTGTTCCCTTCGGTTGGACACTTGGAACTTCATTCATATTATAGTAATTAACTTCCTATTAATGCAGCAATGCAACAAGAAAACATAGTTGTATGATTTCAAAAGAAGGGAAGTAATATATATATATAAAATATTTGTCCATTTATACAACATAACTATATTTAATGTCAACTAATGATCTTTTAACATTATTTTTACTAATATTTATGGCATAACCTTTTAATTGAGTTGATATAATCCCTCTATATTTGTCACAATATCATTTGAACATGCTTGAGTTTGTCACACACAGACTTCAACATTCAGCATGCAAAACACAACAATTTTTTTTAAATTTTTATTATTAATAAGACATTTACTATTTTACTTGCTGTCATTATTCGGGTTATACTGACAAAAGACTATAAAGCTAAAAATAGTCAAACGAAGCAATTAATTTATTCATGCCACAATGCACTCTGGGAGTACACTTCCTCAGATCCCAGATAGAATTAAGTTGAGAAAACTTAAACGTTTAAGTAAGAACAGCTTAATGCAATTAAGTAATGCTTACTTAATTGTTTTTACAGTGTAGTACATGTAGACTATTGATAAGTAATAAATAAGTGTTGAATGGAGTTCAGTTGTTGCTTTTTGTCTTCACTTATTTTTTTAAGTTCAGCTTACTTGAGAATTTTAAGTCAATCGGTTTCCTAATATTTTCCTAGCAATGTGAGCACTAATAAGTTATCATAACTAATAATTTTGAGTTAAGTACTTCATTAACAAGTTTTCTGTACAAATTTTGTTAAGTTTTGCAGACAAAAAAATAATACGCTGCTTTACTTGAAAATTTTAAGGCAATCTGTTTCCTCACTTTTTCTAAGTAAAGTCAACTTATTACGTTTTAAAGTGGTCTGGCGATGAATAGAGCAGCTATTGCAGAATCACTGGGTCATGACACCATCCACATGATGGACAACATTGTATTGTAGATGCGAGTACACCAGATTCCTGTGTCATTATTCTCGCCTCACTAAAGTGTCCTCCTTTTTGGTGTTATGGAAATGGCCGCCCTAGCCCCTGTCAATGATGAAAATACCTCATGACCACACGAGAAATAATTACCTTCCCAATAGGGCTCATGAACACAAAAACAGAACATAACCCATTTCTAGTCATTGATCTCGTTTCCTGTCCCCTCGCCCTCTTTTAAATATTCAACCCCACATCTTTAGATATTTAAAGGGGCATTATTGCTCATTTACACATTTATAATCATGTGTATGGGATCTACTAGAATATGGATACATCATTTAATGTTTAAACAGTTATTTACATTGTTGCAGCACCTGTTTTCACCCTCTGTCTGAATGTGAAATCGCTAATACGCAAATCCGGCCGTTTAGTGTACATCAGTTGTAGGCCTACAGTCCTTATAGCAGTGCATTGTGGGATAGAATGAGTGCACTCAATAACGTCCACTATTGTTTCGGACACCTCTACAAATGACTGTGATTTGTAAATTGCCAACTTTTTTAAGCTCAAACTGGAAAATTACACACTAAAGACATTTGGAAATGTTATATGAAGGAGTTTTTATGCATGTTTATGACAACTGTCATTAAGTGTCATTCACTCAATTATGCCATTTTTAATGCAAAGATGACATTATTTGAGATGTCTTAGTTATGACAACTTGACATAAACCAATACATCATAACCTGTCATAAATCTTTTTTTCAGTGGTACAAGTTGAATTTGTCATTAAAATGTCATTAAGTGTTAATACTCTGTCAAATTATTTTATAATAGCGTTGTGAATATTTTTCAGTTCATAATGTTTTTAAAAAAAAGTTTCCTAAACAGTTAATTACAGCATCCCACACATTTATATTTTCTTGAAATGCTTTTTTACATGATGGATAAGTCTAGCTAAGACACATTATAATGGCGAACACCTGACCTCTATCATAGAGCTGAGTCACTGTTATACAATCATTTGACAGAGTATTGACACTTAATGACATTTTAAGGACAAATTCAACTTGTACCACTGTAGTTTAGGTCAAGGAAAATATTCATGACACTATTATAAAATAATTTGACAGAGTATTAACACTTAATTTGGATAATATTTAATATTTGAATCCTTAAGTTTGATAATCTGCTATGTCATGTTTATGACAGGTTATGATGTATTGGTTTATGTCAAATTGTCATAACTAAGACATCTCAAATAATGTCATCTTTGCATTAAAATGACATAATTGAGCGAATGACACTTAATGACAGTTGTCATAAACATGCATAAAAACTCCTTCATATTCATGACATGTGTCATGTCTTATGCACACCCCTTCAAGCAAAGTGTTACCCACTTGGGATTAGGGAACAGGAGTTTTCCCTCAGTAAACTCCTAATTACTGCTAATTAGGTTTGGGGTTGGATTAAGGGATGTAGAATATGGTCATGCATTAATATGTGCTCTGTAAATACTAATAAACAGCCAATATCCTATTAATATGCATGCTTCACTAATCTAAAGTGTTTCCTAAAGCATAACACAGGACCCCCTACTCGATATACAATTTTTATTACATTTTACATTGGTTTAGCTGTTTTATTAAGCGTGTAGGAGACGCATAAAAAATGCCATAAATATTATCTAGTCACACAGTATGAGTGACACTACTCATGTGTTCATTTAATAAATACACTGTAAAAAAAAAATCAGTTCTCCAAATCAAAAATTTTCAGTTGGCCAAACTGAAGTTCTGTGAATTGATGCAATTTAATTCACAGAAATTCAATTTGGCCAACTAAAAAATTTAGATGTGATCAGTCACTAGAAAATGTTCAATTGGAGACCTGATTTTTTTTTTTTTTTACAGTGTATGTAAAACAATGTTCTATTGCTTCAAAAATCATAATTTCAGGGGGAAAAGATAAAAAAATACAAAGTATGGATAAAATGACAACCTTAAGACCAAACATCTGCAACCAGTGCTGTCTGCACATTCAGAAGCAGTGAGCAATAATTCTACACTCCTAAAATCCATAAAAATATGGCACAATGTACTGTAGAAATTAAAAACATTTTTTACCTGTATTTTGAACTTCATTGCGGGTTAACGGAAATGTCTGGATAATTTTCTGCCAGTACATTATACATTTTTCACATTTATTTCACAGTGCTATGGTTCATGCCCACTTACCTGCCATTCAGTTTTGGGACGATTACTGGGCAAGTGTCAAATTAATATCCATGATCCATATTCATAAAAGTGTATAATGTTCCCGTTTCCCCCATTTTTGAGGTCTTTACGAAACTCTTGGTAACTACAAAAACTTCAAGGCCAATAGACTTTGAAAGCAAATAAATCTCCAACCGAGTGCTTCTACAAGGTCGTAAAACTCGCGCAGATTTACGGCGCGTTACAGCGAAACGCAGCCTATAGGGTTTCTGGATTAAAAAGTGCCCAGTATTGAAGGCTAAAGTTGTAAATTGATCAAATAAACTCTGAGAGATTCGGAAAATCTGAGTCTGGCCCTCACATGAAACTGCAGCAGCGTTTTGGACTGGTTTTTTTGTTGTTGGACAAGCCCCAAGATAACATCACTTATGCTAATCTATGTAATCCTGCATCTCAGATCAAGACTGGGACATACAGCAAACATTCGGAAGGTCCTGTGGCTCTGCCTTTTTTATGGTGCGATCAAAAATATCCGCCCATCCGCTGTTGTCCCCTGCAGAAAGATAAAAACAGATAAAAAAATATAAAGATGACCTGGAAAAACTGTCAATGTTGAATAAACATCAGCCCCTAATGTCTTTCAAAGGAATCCAAGTTAACATAAAATTTCATTTTTCGCCTGTTTTAAAGTGCCTCTATTATGGTTTTCGAATATCCCCTTTCATGCAGTGTGTAATATAGCTTGTAAACGTTGTAAAGTCAAAAGTGCACTATAAATAAAGTTAATATCTCCCAAAAGAAAGAATCGACTCTGAACCACCTGAACACACCTCGTTTGTGTTTCGAATCCGGTTCTACGTCTCTAGAAAAGACATTTGCATAACATAACGTCCGCCTATGTTGTACGTCGTGCGTCCGTGAACAACTTGACCTGCCCTCAAACGTCATTTTACTGACTTTGCTTCTCAAATCTCGGATTCCGGTCAGTACCAGTTTATCTGGACCAGCTCCTTACAATCATAACCTGTAAGTGTGAATAATTATTGTATATTATATGTATATATTTTCTACCCAGTGTTCAAAATATATAGACTGTAAAAAAAAAATAGGTTTGTAGGTTTCTGAAGAGCATTTTTGAAGTCTGAAGTGGGCGGAGCCGGTCGTCGCCATCTTGTCACCGCGCTTCACTCCCGAATAACCGGAAATGGGCAAAGAGGCGGGACGTGGGAGGAGCTGAGGTGCCTGGTTGCTGAAACCACACCCACCTAGCTTCACCATAGCAGCAATCCACCTGTCACTCAAGTGGCCACGCCCTTTATTATGCAGCACTTTAAGGCTTAAAGGGATAGTTCACCCAAAAATTTAAATTAGCCCATGATTTATTCACCCTCAAGTCATCCGAGGTGTGTATGACATTCTTCTTTCAGACGAATAAAATCTGAGTTATATAAAAAAAAATCTGGCTAATTATAAGCTTTATAATAGCAGTAATAGTTGCTCTGTTTTTGAAGTCCATAAAAAGTGCATCTGTCCGTCATATAACTGCTCCACGTGGCTCTGGGGTGTTAATAAAGGCCTTTTGAAGCGAATCGATGCGTTTGTGTAAGAAAAATATCCATATTTAAAACTTTATCAAGTAAACTTTCGGCCTCCGCCTTCCGTGTTCAATTTATGGAGAAAGTGTTGAAAGTTCCCCTGCCGATGGAAAGACTAACGCGACCAGGTCATGACGTCACGAACACATCTTGAGTTTCACTTTCAACATTCAACACTTTTCCACGGAAGGCGGAGGCCGAAAGTTTACTTGATAAAGTTTTAAATATGGATATTTTTCTTACACAAACGCATCGATTCGCTTCAGAAGGCCTTTATTAACACCCCAGAGCCGCTTGGAGCAGTTATATGATGGACAGATGCATTTTTTATGACTTCAAAAACAGAGCAACTATTAGTGCCATTATAAAGCTTGGAAGAGCCAGGACTTTTTTTATATAACTCAGATTATATTCGTCTGAAAGAAGAATGTCATAAACACCTCGGATGACTTGAGGGTGAGTAAATCATAGGCTAATTTTCATTTTTGGATGAACTATCCCTTTAATATAGTTTAAATGGATGAGTTATAAAACAATCCACCCTCCTCACAGTCGTCATGAAGGGCAAAATTAGTTGTATAGACCAAAACCACTTTTTGTACCAGACTGTAAAAAAGTTTCTGCTGTAAAGTTGGGCATTTTAACATGAGGGAGATACAGATCTAGTGGCCAGTCGATGAACTGCAGTTTAAGTCACTTCCTGTTGGATTCAAGAGAGACCGCGGGAGGTTGTCGATTGGTTTTATATCATGTAAGTTTCCAGCTAACTCACGCCATGACTGTCTTACTGAAACACTTCTGCTCATCATCTGTGGGCCACTTTTACCTAAAACTGTGTGTATTAATGCAGATCGTCTGTCGTTCTTACTACTGTGAGTAAAGATGAAGGATGAAGAGAGATTTGATTGACAAGCGTTTGTTCCCTCATAGCGCTAGGCTAACGTATGAATCAGAAACACACACATGGGTTTGTTGATGGACACACACTTGTTAATGCTGATGGTGAGGAATTACAGCTGCAACATCTCATAATGAAGCTCAAGATGAGAAGCGTATCACTGAGAAACTCCTGCTCGAGTCGTCCTTGTGATGGAGGTTCGGGTTATATAATAACTAGTTCTTCCAATGTTTCCGGAGCTGAAGCTCAGTTATGGTAATGAGCTGTACGCGGTAGACCAATCACAACACATTGGGCCATCTGGCCAATCGTATAGCTCATGAAAGGAGGGGTTTAGAGAGACCATCGAGCAGAGGTGGACAGTAGATAAGTACCTTTACTTACTGTATTTAAGCATACTTTACTTAGGTATTATTTTTTCGGGAAACTTTGACTTTAACGTCACTACATATGAAAGACAAATATTGTACTTTTTACTCCACTACATTTCTATCAAGGACCTCGAAGTCGAAAGTAATTTCTTTAGCAGCTTTGAAAGTCAGTGGATGATTTTTTTCTTCTTTAAAAGTTTTGTTGTTGTTGTTTTGTTGTTGACAGCCTATCAGTAATCACGCTTGTATACGGTCATGTGAAGTTTCCCAACATTTTTTGAACAAATGGAAGAAGTGTGTGCACCCGTGGCCAAACTTAAAAAGTATGTTTCAGTTTTCTGAAAAGATTAAAGATTAGTTTAGTTGGCATAAACTTGATCAAAAATGTTAACGTTTCGGAGAAAGAGAAAAGTAAACTGTTGGGAGAACATCGGATGTGTATCAGTGTATTGGATCCGTGCATTTGGCCTTATAGTGACAGCAGCTTTGTGAAGATCTTTGTAACTTTTATACAAGTATTGAAATGAGTTTAAGGTAGTCGTATGCTAGCATTTCGGATGGAGCATCACTGACTGGCTTAAACCACCACACTCAAAAAAATGATTTATAATGCTGTTCACTTTATTTAAGCAATTCATCTTGATTTTACACCATTATATTAGGTTTCTGGTTCAAATGTAATTGATTCATGTTGAACTGACTTAAAACCGTTACTCTTTGACATAACTTGATGTTTTCATTTTGAAATAACATGTTTCAATCAAGTAACCCAAAGAAATAAGACTTTCACTTCCCATCATGCTTTGCAAAGGGGCTGAATTCGGAGAGTAAATGTTTAAATAAAGTGCAATTTGATGCATTTTTAACAAGATGAGAAAATTGAGAGACTTTTTAATGCTTAATGTTTTGTTATGTTGGTAATTAAAAGTTTGTGTTATGATAGTGTTTTTGGAGGTTACCATTGTGGTGAAGTGTAGAGCATGTGCTTGGGGTGAGGACCTGCTAAAAACTACTAAAGCTGTTAAAACTACTCTGGACATGCCATGGATGTTAAAAAAAATCTGGCTAGTCAATAAAATCTTGTAAAAGGTTTTGTAAATGTACTCAAAAGCTATTCTTTGAACTAATGTAATTAAATCATGGAAAGGATTTCCATGTGATTAAATGGCTTTCTTTCAGCATTAAGCACTTTTGTTATGCTAACTTAAATAAATGAGTTGGTCCAAAACATTGTAAATTAGTTGGGCTGACACTATTAAATTAAGCTGTGCCTAACCATAGTAAATAAGTTGAATCAACCTTCATAAATTAAGTTGACCCAACGTACGTACGTTAAATTGGAATAACAGAATTGCATAATGATGAAATAAAGCAAGTTAATCATGTGGAAATACTTTCCATGATTTTTTTATGTTCATTCAAAGAGTTATTTTTTTGAGTGCATGGTGGCATAATGTGCATTTATACAACAATGCAACAATAACAAAATAATGCATTGACATAAAAAATTATTTTACTTTTGATTCGTAAGTACTTTTAAATACGAATACTTCTGTACTTTTACTTAAGCAAAAATCTGTTTTTAGAACTTTTGACTAGTAGTACTTTTACTTTTACTCAAGTAATGGAGTTGTGTACTTTGTCCGCATCTGCCATCGAGTCGTTTGAGAATCATTGAACACTAGTGATGTGCAATGAGAAAATGAGTGTTTTTGATCTTCGATGCATGTAAACCTGCTGTAGAAGACGTCAAAACAAAATGAAAAGCCTTTAAAAGAGCACAATAGAGGCACTTTAAATGGACGAAATGCTTTTGAGAACAGCTTTAAGTGCATCTACTAAATTTTGTGCAAAGTGAAAAAGAGAGATAAATGTGTCCTCACCGCAGTGTTCCTCATCTGCTCCGTTCTTGCAGTCCCTGTGGCCGTTACACTGAAGGACCTGCGGCAAACACACACTCATGTTCCCGCAGGGGAACTGGCCAAGAGGGCAGATGTCTGTCACCGCCCTGCTGGCCATCAAGGATGCTGCTGGCGGCCATGAGAAGGAAGAGAAAGAAACGTTATAAAAGGACATCAGTGAAAAGCTCTTAAATCACGGCAGTACTTTGTGCTTCCATCAGGGAAAAGTAGACGACTGGAAGCCCTCCAGCAGTGTTAGATTGAAAGCACAAGTCAATGCGGATGAATGTGCACCAAAATACAGCAGAGTTCAATTGACTTTGACCTTTGATGTCAATGAAAAATACGGAGAGTGTATCTGCATATTTATTTGACCGTCCTAAGCATGCAGGATTACGACTACAATAAATACAGCGACGTGGAAAGCACTCGCACACACAGCGCCTGTGGAAAATATGACACACGATTATTCTCTAATTTATATCTTTCCATCTGACACGACAAAGAGAGGTGTCAGGCCAGAATATACTAGCAAACTTCAGAACAAAGGCTTTATTTGCAATAAAACATAGCTCTGTAATGCCGCCTTTGTGCATAATATATTTCTGTTTGGGGGTTTTTCTTATCTGCTCCTCTAACTCTCATCACAAAGTGTATTTGTGATATATTGTGAGGGTGTGTGGCTCTCCCAACACACAATGAAACATGATCTCGTCTCTAAGAGCCTCGTATTCGGGGATATTCATCACACTGTCCAAATGTCACACTGGGCGCTAGTGGATAATACGATTTAACTAGCCACTGAAATTACAAAAGATGGCAGGGTATATGCAGCTTGCAAAATTTATATTTTACATTATCGGTATATATAGCTTCTGTATAAGACAATCTAAAAAATGCTGGGTTAAAAACAACCCAAGTTGGGTTGAAAATGGGCAAATCCTGCAATTGGGTTGTTTTAACCCAGCGGTTGGGTTAAATGTTTGTCTAATGTGCTGGGCAGTTTTATTTAACTCAACTATTGTTTAATAATTACTGTATGTCTGGCTTAAAATTAACCCCAAATAGGTTGGAAATTAAAATCAAGCACATAATTACTAGACGCAACAACACTAAAAATTGCTGGGTTAAAAACAACCCAAGTTGGGCTGAAAATGGGCACACCTAGTGGTTGGGTTGTTTTATCCCAGCGGTTGGGTTAAATGTTTGTCTAATGTGCTGGGCAGTTTTATTTAACTCAACTATTGTTTAATAATTACTGTATGTCTGGCTTAAAATTAACCCAAAATAGGTTGGAAATTAAAATCAAGCACATAATTACTAGAGGCAACAACACTCTAAAAAATGCTGGGTTAAAAACAACCCAAGTTGGGTTGAAGATGGGAAAACCTAGTGGTTGGGTTGTTTTATCCCAGAGAATGGGTTGTTTTAACCCAGGGAATGGGTTGTTTTATCCCAGGGAATGGGTTGTTTTAACCCAGCGGTTGGGTTAAATGTTTGTCTAATGTGCTGGTCAGTTTTATTTAACTCAACTATTGTTTAATAATTACTGTATGTCTGGCTTAAAATTAACCCCAAATAGGTTGGAAATTAAAATCAAGCACATAATTACTAGAGGCAACAACACTCTAAAAAATGCTGGGTTAAAAACAACCCAAGTTGGGTTGAAAATTGGGTTGTTTTAACCCAGAAAATGGGTTGTTATAACCCAGTGAATGGGTCGTTTTAACCCAGCGGTTGGGTTAAATGTTTGCATAAAACAACCCAATTGCTTTTTGCAATTGTTTTTAACCCAGCATTTTTAGAGTGAATAATAATCAGAAGGTGAACATTTATTAATAAGCAATTTAATAAATGTTTATTGTTCAGTTATTCATTAGACGTATTAATAATGTTCATTTATTAAACATATTAATACATTTTAACTAACAACATACTGTGGGTTCATTTTAAGCAAGCAAGACAATCATTTTTTGAACAATAGTTGAGCTAAATAAAACCACCCAGCAGGTTGGGTAAAGGTTTAACCCAACCGCTGGGTTAAAACAACCATTTGTCCAATTTCAATCCAACTTGGGTTGTTTTTAACCCAGTGTATGTAACTGAAATATGTGGCCTATTCCATACGGTCATGATCCTAGCCTGTGTTCCCCTGTCTTGAGTGAGGACTTTTGAGTGTTTTTTTTTCTGTTTTGTAGTTCTTTGTAGTTTTTCATGCTGATTAGTGAGATTTATTAGTTTATTAGCTGATTAGCTGAGATTTATTAGCTGATTAGTTAGATTAGTTTCATGCTGAACTCTTCCGTGATGGTTCTCGAGGGTCCCTGAGTAGTGTCGTTTTTGGCGGCCTGTTTTAATTTAAGTCTTTGTGTCGAGCTGTCATTTTAGTTTTTATTAGTTTTAGTCATGTTCATACTCTTTTTTTAGCCTAGTCAAGTTTCAGTCGACTAAAAGTCTGAGCATTTTAGTCCGAATTATCCATGACTATTGTCGTCTAGTTTTAGTCGATGAAAACTGATGACAATTTCGTCTAGTTTTAGTCAGTGAAAATTTTATTTTAGTCTCTTTTTAGTCATGCAATTTTATTTAACCCAGTCAATATAGTATAAGTCTAGTAGTATAGACAAAACCAAAATTTTCTTTTAGCCAAACCCATTTCAAACAAGGTTATTTTATTATATTATTATTCCCTTATAGACTCAAGAATATATCCATAGACACGGAAGACGCTCTGATTTGAATTTACAACATATTTATTTTACCAACCAAACATGTTAGAAGTTCACACACATACATTTAAATAAAATAAATAAAACCATTTAGATGTCTCTTAAGGTTTGTGGTGTTTTTCCCCGTGATTTTGTGGACGCATTTTTCAAGTTTTTCCAAATGTCGTTTCTTCTTTTTCTCCCTGACGAACCCCGGCTGGCCGGCCATCGGTCCCTTTCTCTGTCAGACTTAACTTTATTGTTGTTTACTCTAACTCACTGCAGCGGCATCTTCTAAATAATGCCGCGAGTAGGGCTTGAGGAAGTGAAGTGACGTCTCCTGCGTCTGCGCAGTGCGACCTGATGCAGCCCCTGAAGTGAGACACACAGAAATACTGGAAAATAATAACAAAAACGCGACGAAATAGCGTTATAACATTTTGTCTCGTCTCGTTTTGGTCAATGAAAACAACATTTTAGCATAGTTTTTATTTTGTAAACCACATTTAGTCTCGTTTTTATTCGTCAATAATATTGCATTATACGTTTAATTCTAGTCATTGTCACATGACCAGCATTTACGCTGCGTCTCGTCACGTTTTTTTCACGTGATAAAGGTTAGTTGACGACGATATTTAGTCATAATTTTCGTTGACGAAAGCAACACTATCCCTGAGTGAGTTCCTGGATTATGCCCTCCGGGTAAGGGGCTCTACATTTACTGTGGGAGTCACAGAGGATGAATGTTGCCAAGATGGCCGCCACACCAGAGCACTCTGCCAAGATGGTCGCCACTCCTGAGCCCTCTGCCAAGATGGTCGCCATGCCAGAGCTATCTGCCAAGATGGTCGCCACTCCTGAGCCCTCTGCCAAGATGGTCGCCACTCCTGAGCCCTCTGCCAAGATGGCCGCCACACCAGAGCCATCTGCCAAGATGGTCGCCTCACCTGAGCCCCCTGCTAAGATGGTCGCCACACCTGAGCCCCCTGCCAAGATGGCCGCCACTCCTGAGCCCTCTGCCAAGATGGCCGCCTCACCTGAGCCCCCTGCTAAGATGGTCGCCACACCTGAGCCCCCTGCTAAGATGGTCTCATGCCAGAGCCATCTGCCAAGATGGTCGCCACACCAGAGCCCTCTGCCAAGATGGTCGCCACACCTGAGCCCCCTGCTAAGATGGTCGCCATGCCAGAGCCATCTGCCAAGATGGTCACCACGCCAGAGCCCTCTGCCAAGATGGTCACCACGCCAGAGCCCTCTGCCAAGATGGTCGCCACTCCTGAGCCCTCTGCCAAGATGGTCACCACTCCTGAGCCCTCTGCCAAGATGGTCGCCATGCCAGAGCCCTCTGCCAAGTTGGTCACCACGCCAGAGCCCTCTGCCAAGATGGTCGCCACTCCTGAGCCCTCTGCCAAGATGGTCACCACTCCTGAGCCCTCTGCCAAGATGGTCGCCACGCCAGAGCCCTCTGCCAAGATGGTCACCACGCCAGAGCCCTCTGCCAAGATGGTCGCCACTCCTGAGCCCTCTGCCAAGATGGTCGGCACTCCTGAGCCCTCTGCCAAGATGGTCGCCATGCCAGAGCCCTCTGCCAAGATGATCCCCACACCTGAGCCCCCTGCCAAGATGGTCGCCATTCCAGAGTCTCCAACTCCAGAGTCTTCAGAGTGTGCAGCGCTGACCATTGTGACCATGGCAATGTGGTGTGAGTGAGAAGCACACACATCAGAACAAGCACCCGTCCAGAGTCCAAAGAAGACTTTGTCTCCCGTCCAGAGTGGACTTTGTCTCCCATCCAGAGTCCAGAGAGGACTTTGTGTCCCGTCTGCAGTCCAGAGAGGACTTTGTGTCCCTCCATCCCTCCCCTGGTTCCGCCTCTGCTCCACCTCCCTCCTGGACTCATATCCATTTTTGAGGAGCATCTGGAATCCGCTCCTTAGGGAGGGGGCTCTGTCATGATCCTAGTCTGTGTTCCCCTGTCCTGAGTGAGGACTTATTTTTTCCTGCCTTGTGCCATGTTTTGTAGTTCTTTGTAGTTTTTCATGTTGATTAGTCTCGTCTTGTTAACTTGTTAAGCTAGTTTACCCCTGTGTATTTAAACCCCTGTGTTTCCTGTGTTCTTGGTCAGGTCTTGTCCTTCTATGGATGTTTTGTTTGCTCTCTTTGATCGTGTCTGGATTTATCAGTTTTGCCTGGGTTTACTTTTATTATGTTTGTTTGAATAAATGTTTGTTGCATATGGATCCTACTCTCATTCCTCTGAAACAGGCACCGTTACACATACCATACCATTTTCATATGCTTTTAAAAATATTACAGCAAGAGGGTAAACAACTTCCAACAAATATCCATTACTTTTTACTTTATTTTCAAATGAGAATATTCTAGAATGTTATGTGATCACATTTTTGATCGCACTGCACAAAGGGAGGCTCTTCCTCAGTATTCTTGCCATGTGCAATCGTCTAAAGATTCCTAAATAAAGATATTACTGGAGATGCAAAATGACATGAAGCCATCTGTGCAGTTTTCTGTGAAACTGATCAAAATGAGTTTATGATTACAACAAGAACAAATATATGCCAGTATGCTCAGATTTTTTTGTTTTTGTTTTTTTGCAGCCTGTCTGTGACTTCTATATTTGGCCCAAGAACTAAAAAGACTTTTCTTTGTCAAACATATATAAGCCAGTTGGAAAAGATTGAATAACATCACAGAATCGAATGTTGTAATCTCAGATGCATCCATAGAGAGACAAGTATGAATGTGTGTGAATGTATGTGTGTGTGTATGAGTGGTCCTGGTATTCCCTAAGAAGTCTCCACAGGGATAGTAATAGCAGTATATTTTGACATTGTAGGGACATTTTTTTAAACAAGCGTATAAATCATACAGAATTAGTAAAAAAATTTTTTTTAATGCAGAACGTTTTGTGTGATGGGTAGGTTTAGGGGTAGGGTTAGTGTGTGTTAGAGAGTGTGTGTGTGTGTGTGTGTGCGTGTGTGTGTGTGTGTGTGTGTGTGTGTGTGTGTGTGTGTGTGTGTGTGTGGGTGTGTGTGTTTGAGAGACAGAGAGAGAGTGTGTGTGCAAGGGGAGAGAATATAGAGTGTGTACAGTATAAAAACAGGTGTATAACTAAAGCTCTAGGCCTGCAGACTCTTCTACACACATTAGTGAGAGAATGGGCCGCTCTCAGGAGTGTGTGTGTGTGTGTGTGTGTGTGTTCGCTTCTACACACATTAGTGAGAGAATGGGCCGCTCTCAGGAGCTCAGAGAACTCAAGCGTGGGGCCGTGATCGGTGGACACCTGTGCAATAAGACCATCTTCACTACTAAATATTCCACACTCAACTGATAGTGGGATTATAACAAAGTGGAAGCCATTGGGAACAACAGCAACTCAGCCACAAAGAGCAGGGTCAGCGCATGCTGAGGGTCACAGAGCGGGGTCAGCACATGCTGAGGGTCACAGAGCGGGGTCAGCACATGCTGAGGGTCACAGAGCGGGGTCAGCGCATGCTGAGGGTCACAGAGCGGGGTCAGCTCATGCTGAGGGTCACAGAGCGGGGTCAGCGCATGCTGAGGGTCACAGAGCGGGGTCAGCTCATGCTGAGGGTCACAGAGCGGGGTCAGCGCATGCTGAGGGTCACAGAGCGGGGTCAGCGCATGCTGAGGGTCACAGAGTGGGGTCAGCTCATGCTGAGGGTCACAGAGCGGGGTCAGCGCATGCTGAGGGTCACAGAGCGGGGTCAGCGCATGCTGAGGGTCACAGAAGTGGCCAACTTTCTGCAGAGTCAAGAGCTCCAGACCTCCAAACTTCTGTGGCCTTCAGATGAGCTCAAGAACAGTGTGTAGAGCTTCATGGAATGGGTTTCCATGGCCGAGCAGCTCATCCAAGCCTTAGTGTAATGCAAAGCGTGGGATGCAGTGGGGTAAAGCGCGCCGCCACTGGACTCTAGAGCAGTAAAGACGTGTTCTCTGAGTGACCAATCACGCTTCTCTGTTTGACAATCCCATGGACGAGTCTGAGTTTGGCGGTTGCCGGGAGAACGGGACTTGCCTGACTGCATTGTGCCAAGTGTAAAGTTTGGTGGAGGGGGGATTATGGGGTGGGGGGTTGTTTTTCAGGGGTCAGTTCCAGTGAAAGGAACTCTTAATGCGTCACCAAGACATTTTGGACAATTTCATGCTCCCAGCTTTGTGGAACCAGTTTGGGGAAGCAGTTTGCATATTGTGGACTTTAGATGATGTATGCACCAATTCTAAATTCTGCTATATGTGAGCCTGGACCACAAAACCAGTCAAAAGGGTACATTTTTTGGAATTGATCATTTATAAAGCTGAATAAATAATCTCTCCATTGATGTGTGGTTTGTTATGATAGGACAATATTAGAAAATCTGAGGGTGTAAAAACATCTAAATATTGAGAAAATCTCCTTTAAAGTTGTCCAAATGAAGTCCTTAGCAATGCATATTACTACTAATAATACATTTATGATATGGAAAATTACTAAATATCTTCATGGAACATGATCTTAATATCCTAATGATTTTTGGCATAATAGAAAAATTTATAATTTTGACCCGTACAATGTGTTGTTGGCTATTTCCACAGAAATACCCGTGAGACGCACGACTGCTGTTGAGCTCCAGGGGCACATATATCCAAAAAATGGCCTGAAGCAGGCACTAATGAAATGTTAAAACTGTGCATTCAACATGAAAATGTGCATTTTGTCTCCAAAATGCACATGGACACTTTCTGTCTGATCGTCAGCAGAACCGGTTGACTTTCTTCCTTCCGCAGAACACAAGCTTTCTAAAGCCAGGAGAGCTTTATGTGAGAAACTGAGTCATTCCATCCCAACACAAATCACTTTTTATTTGTGAGCTCCTGCAGAGCTTAAGATTGTGGATAAACACGTACAATTTCAGCCCGTTTCTCACACAGAGTACGAGTATAAACTATTATTATGGGGTATTTAATTTTCTTTGTTTGTGTGTTTTGGAGACTGGACAGTCCGTGTGTTCCATGAAAAGAAGAACATTAAGGTTTTGAACAGCTTGAGTAGATAAGACATAATTAGCGAGTAAATAATGAAGACATCTAATAATGACCTGTCCTCTAAAATGGCATTTTAAAACGGCCTAATGAGTCAAGGGATTGAGCTAATGTCTCCCTCTCTCTCTCTCTCTCTCTCTCTCTCTCTCTCTCTCTCTCTCTCTCTCTCTCTCTCTCTCCAGTAACCGGACAAGACAACCCAGCAAAGCCAGCGAATCTGGTTTTCATGATCTCGTTAGCAGCCGTCCAGCAATTATCTAGTCTATGGCATCTCTGAATATGTTTTTGGAGACAATCTGATCCTTCAAATCAGGGGAACAAATAAAACCTTTAAAAGGTGCATTGAAGAGAGAGAGAAAGCGCAGGGGACGACTTCATGCTTCTGACACATTTCATCATGGCTCTTTATTTCAGCAGCTGACATGGAAAAAAACACACATTCTCAAATGTCTGGAAATGTAATCATTTGTTCTGTAAAACCCAGATGCATATTTAATTCTCCCTGGAGATGGAGTCTGAATGTTTCCTACTCAACACAGTTTTCCCGAGGAACTGCCGCAGAGGGATTGTTAACACACTGTATATCAGCAGCTGCTTAAATATCTGCATTATTCCAGATGAAAACATCATGTATTCGCACCAGTGAGGAAACAGGAAATTATGTCACACATTTTAATTGTGTGTGTGTGGAACTGCTTTATGAATGACACGAACAAACGGAGCTCAGGCGATCTTTAAAAGACTTGTTCATCTGAAAAGCTTTGTGTACAAACATCCGAATAATTAACATCATCGAAACATTTCCTCAGGCAATCATCTCACCAACAATTTACACTGCAACAAAATATTGTCTAAATCAGTATTATTTGTCTAGATTTACTTATTATGGCTTTCAGTATATATATAAATTACATTTGAAAATATATTCAAATTATTTTACATTGTAAAAATATTTCACAATATGGCAGATTTTACTGTATTTTGGATTAAATAAATGAAGCCTTGGTGTGGGGAAGAGACTTCTTTAAAAACGTTAAAAATCTTACCGATCAAAAAACTTTATATGTACACACTACCGTTCAATGTAAGATTTTTTAATGTGTTCAAAGAAGTCTCTTCTGCTCACCAAGGCTTCATTTATTTGATCCAAAATACAGTAAAAACTGTAATATTGTGAAATATTTTTACAATGTAAAATAACTGCTTTCTATGTGAATATCTTTTAAAATGTCATTTATTTCTGTGAATTTATCATCATGACTCCAGTCTTCAGTGTCACATGATCCTTCAGAAATCATTCCCATATGAGGATCTGATGCTCAACACACATTTATGATTATTATCAGTGTTTTTCAGGATTCTTTGATGAATATAAAGTTCATAAGAACAGTATTTATCTGAAATAGAAGCTTTTGTAACATTGTACTAGCGATCAAAAGTTTTGGGTCGGTAAGAATTATTATTATTATTTTCTTTTTTGGGAAAGAACTTAAAGAAATGAATAAATGTATTCAGCAAGGACGCATTAAATTGATCAAAAGTGACATTTATAATGTACAAAAGCTTCTATTTCAGATAAATACTATTCTTATGAACTTTATATTCATCGGAGGCTTATTTTTACTTTCTACTCAGAACATTTTTCAAGTATATATTTTATCAGTGTTTTTCTTTGGAAAACTTTTATTTCATTACATTCCAAAGCATAATTTATAATGTCATACTTTTTACTGCGCTACATTTCATAAATAAAAGTTTTTTGTTTTTTTTTTACCTTGAATACTTACAATATTTACATTAAAACTATAGTACTTTCATACTTGTACTCGAGTAAAATTTGCATTACTTCTACTTGAGGAAAAGTATACAATAGGCCTACTACATTTTTAATGTAATAAAGTATTAATTGATATTCAGTATGAAACATAGTGCAGTAAAAAGTACAATATTATGTTTTGGAAGGTTGTGAAGTAAAAGTTTTCCAAAGAACAACACTGATAAAGTACATATGCTTGAAAAATAAAATTACTTGGAAAGTAAAAATACTAAAATAATCCTGAACACTGATAATAATCATAAATGTGTGTAGATCATCAGATCCTCATATGAGAATGATTTCTGAAAGATCATGTGACAGTGAAGACTGGAGTTATGATGATAAATTCACAGAAATAAGTTACATTTTAAAATATATTCACATAGAAAGCAGTTATTTGACATTGTAAAAATATTTTACAATATTACTGTTTTTACTGTATTTTGGATCAACATTTTTATGTTTCAGCATTGATAACATTTAGCAGTTTTTATTAAAATAGTAAAACAAGAAAAAAAGGCCAATAAGAAAAACAATTTACTATATCACAATTTACACATCTCATGTAAATGTATTCTGATTAAGGATATTTTTACTGGAAAATATGTTTAAAAAAAATGTATTTTGTACCACATTATAATGTCATGGAATTATTATTGGAGACTTTATGAATATTGACATTAACACTTTGGTTTAGTGTCCAATTCTCACTAACTAGTTGCTTATTATCATGCATATTACTGGGATATTGTCTATTTATTAGTAGGCCCCACTTTATATTAGGTGGCCTTAACTACTATGTACTTACATCTAAAAATAAGTACAATGTACTTACTGTGTTCAAATTGTATTGAAAAACACCTTTGCTGATATTGAGGTGGGATACTGGTAAAGTTAGGGACAGGTGTGGTGGTCTGGGTAAGTTTAAGGGTAGGGTTTGGTCAACTGTGTAATTACAAATATAACTACAGAAGATAATTACAGATGTAATTACATGCAGGTATTTTTTAAAATGTAAGTACAATGTAAAAAAATGTTAGTACATAGTAGTTAAGGCCACCTAATATAAAGTGGGTCCTATTAGTACTTATAGAGTTCATATTAATGCCTTATTCTGCATGATCATATTTTACATCCCATAATCCCACACCATACCTAATCTTAACAACTACCTTACTAACTATTAATAAGCAAATTAGGAGTTTATTGAGGAAAAAGTCGACTATGCCATAATAAAAGTCCCACCGGCGACTATGCCATAATAAAAGTCCTGTCGGTGACTGTGGCATAATAAAAGTCCCACCGGCGACTATGCCATAATAAAAGTCCTGTCGGTGACTGTGGCATAATAAAAGTCCCGCTGCTCGCGAGGCGTGTGTTGCGTTCATCTTATTAACAATCGCTCCAGCGGTTCCTCAGCTCCACAACACTCACTCCTGCTCTGCTTCTCTACAGTAACGTTAAAGGGGGGGTGAAATGCTGTTTCATGCATACTGATCTTTTTGCACTGTTAAAGACTTGGATTCCCATGCTAAACATGGACACAGTTCCAAAAGCTAAGGTGGACGTTTGATGGGAGTATTTCTTTGCCAAAATTAGTACTTCCTGTTAGTCATAAGTTTCGGAAAGTTTTTTTCGATCATGGGTCCGCTTGACGTCAACAGGGCGGAATTTCCTTGTATGGGCCGTAAGGACAATTCTACCGGAAGAGCGCGCGCGAGAGAGAGAGAGAGAGCGAGAGAGAGAGAGAGAGAGAGCGAGAGAGAGAGAGAGAGAGAGAGAGAGAGAGAGAGAGAGAGAGAGAGAGAGAGAGAGAGGCTACGCCCATCAAAGCGCTGGCTCGTACAGATGGAATTTGCTTTCCCGGAGTTGCGCAAATATTTATGTCTGTTCCCTGCATTTCGGTGCCGATTGTTTTATAAACAAGGCCCAGTTCGACGACGGATTTTCAGATCGCCTAATACTGAAGGATGGAGCGGTCCCAGCGATAAAGGTCCCAACGTTGGAACCGCAGGGTTGACTGCTTCAAATGTCTGTTTTTGCCTATGCCCATCAAGTAGCCCAAACATGATCACGTATTGATCAATGGAGCATGCGATGTATAGTGTGTGTACATTTGTTTAGCTGGCCACTATATGTGTATGTTTGTGTATTGTAAAAGCACTCCAAACAACAATACACAAAGAATGGGGAAATATGTTGAACTAAATAAGCGCGCTTCTTCATTCAAATGTGCTACTATTCCATGTCTTTCTATGTAAACACTAGCCTGACGCGCAAAACCAGTCCGCTTACTACAAATCACGTCTACACAAACCACGCGTAAACACACACACACATACATACACACACACACAACTTATACCACATAGTCGACGATAGTCGTGTAACTTATACCACATAGTCGACGTCCTGCTCTAGTCGTTTTTGCTGCTGCTCCTGTTCAACTTCAGCCTCTGGGTCTGATTCCGGATCATAGATGAATGGCTGTATCTGATTAAAAGCCATTTTTTATGTTGAATAAAGTTTTTCCCCGCTTTTAGAGATGACGCAGCTTTCAGACGCACTCAACTCAGTAACAGCGGCGCGCGCTCGACATTCTTTAGCTCCGCCCACACGATACGCCCCCAGCCGCACGGCTTTTTCCGGAAAGACTCGGAACAGCGCATCTTTCTTTTATAATTATAATAAACATAAAGACTTTTCGGAGATATGCAGGATGCAATGCTACTCTATAGGTACTCAAGATTGACATGAGACTGACTGAAACTGAGTGTTTCCCCCCCCCCCTTTAATAATCACATCCATCAACATGATTTCTGCCCAAATCCTGTCCCGATTCTGAGCTGAAGATCACATGACCCGAGATTCTGCACTCAAATGGGACGTCATCAAACTACGCCTTGTTTTGAACAGGCGACCTCTAGCGGACGGAAAACTTACATAGTGCACCTTTAATAGTTCACCCAATGAAAATGATGTCTTCATAGTCACACTCAAGTTGTTCCAAAGCTGTATAAATGTCTTTATTTGGAAGAATGTTTGGCTACCATGGTGGGGGAAAAAATAAATCTTCCAAATATCTTTGTGTTCAGCAAGAAAGACATTCACACAGGCTTGGAGCAACATGAGAGTGAGTAAATGATGACAGAATTATCATTATCCCTTTAATAGTGAGAATTGGACCAAGTGTGACCGTATATGCAACTCATTTATTGAATCAGCAAACTAGAAATGAATGAGCATATCAGTAATGAATGCATGCTAATGGAGGATATGCACTAAAGATACAGACTCTTACTTCTGAGAAAGCATAAGAGATGATGACACAGATGAGGAAACCAGGCAATAAATGGCCCTACAGAGCCGAAGGACGCTCTCTAAACCCGTGGAAATGTTTTAGATTTAGGTTTACCTTTTTGTTTCATGCAATTCATTTATTCTTTACTACTCCCATTGAGATTAAAATAAATCTCTTCATCTCTCAGCCAAGATGGCCGTACTCAAATTTCACATAAAAATATAACACACAAGACAAATTCCAACCATTCAAAGCAAAAACATGAATCATAAATCATAAATCAACACATTAATTAAAACAGCCACATGATTAATTCATTTTACACTGCAATGCATTTTTAAACGTGTTTCTAGTGGACTAATAGCTTGTAAATCATGCACAGAATAATAAGGAAAAGCTGATTTTCCGTGTTCTGAGTGCACCCCAGATCCTTCTCATTTAATCCACTTTGCTGACTATGGTTATTTCTATGTAAGCATAAAAGACTAGGGATGTAATTTGGAAGCATACCCAGCGATGCCTTTACTGTATAACATGATTTTCCTCAAATATTCAAAATAAAAGGATTGCAATGTAAAAGATTATTATTGTGTACATAAAGATAGAAAGGCCTACATGTCATAATGAAAGTCATCGCATGTCTCAGAATTAGCTATTTGCGGTAATGACGAATTAAATTACTACTTATTTAACCAATCGTTAGCAAGCGCAACTGACTTTTAAAGGGAAAGGGAGACAAGCTCTGATTGGTTTATTGTATGTTACATGTCATAATGGATAGTCATTGCATGTATCAGAATGACCTGTTGCAGTAATGACCAATGACATTGACTACTCTAGAAGAAATGCTGCTTTATGGCACTAAAAGAGATTCTTTGGCTCATAATCATAGGGGAACCACTTTAAGTGCTTGAGTGGTTCTTCAGCCGTTCTTCGGGATGATTGAGGTGCTATATAGCACTACGACCATATACAAAACCTGTTAAGCCTCTGTATGGTTCTTCAGCTGTTTTTCAGTGGTTCTTTGGGGTGGTTAATGTGCTATATAGCACCACTGCTGTACAAAGAACCTTTTAAGCCCCTTTAGCCCTCAAGCCACCCTTGCAGAACAGCCCTTAATCCCGCCCTCGTCGACACATTTGGGCACGAAGGTCACAAGAGTGATTCCAATTTTTTTATTTTTTTATATATAAATGTTATATCACCATCTTTGATAAAATGTATTCTATCAATTAATGCCTATTTTGTGATTTTTGGATTATTTTGGACTTGGAACTCAATGGCTGCTTATGGGCTGAACTCTGTAAACCAATGTTTTAACACTTTTTTTTTAACTTTTTTTATTTTTAAAAATTGCCCAGTTATTGGCTCATTTAATTCATTTGTTTGTGTGTGTGTGTGTGTGTGTGTGTGTGACTGTTTTTTATTTGACAAAAATAAAAAACTAAAACTCACTCTCACTGTAAAAAAAAATCAGGTCTCCAATTGAAAATTTTCTAGTGACCGATCACATCTAAATTCTTTAGTTGGCCAAATTTAATTTCTGTGAATTAAATTGTATAAATTCACAGAAATTCAATTTGGCCAACTGAAAAATTTAGATGTGATCGGTCACTAGAACATTTTCAATTGGAGACCTGATTTTTTTTTTACAGTGCTGTTATAGGCTCATTCAATGGCTTTTGATGCAATGCTTTTGTGGATGTGTGTTTGAGTGTGTGTGTGCGTGTGTGTGTGTGTGTGCGCGCGCGTGTGTGTGTGTGTGTGTGTGTGTGCGTGTGTGTGAGTGTGAGTGTTTGCTCACTCCTTCATTTGTGTGTATGTATGATCAGCATTGTGTTGGATTTATTGATTTTTATTGGGAAAAAAAAAGTTTTTCCATTCATTCCTATGGGTGCCCATTTTTGTCCATGAAGGCGGGATTAAGGACTTTTTTTCAAGCACTTAACATTGTAGAATCTATTACATTTTTTGGGTGTGTGTACCGGTGGAAAACTTAGGAAAAGTAGCCAAGTCTTGTGCCGCTCAGATTAAGGAAAGTATTTTAAAAAAAAAAAAAAGATTTTGCCCACATTTGTCCAGAAGACTGCTTTAAGGTTAAAGGATCTTTATGAGCCAAAGAACCACTGTTGGAGCGGTTTAGCACCATTTTGATGTAGAAATAAAATGCGGACCGTTTCTCCCATCATGGATTCGGACATGCTCTCAGCTCCTCATGCGCTCAGATCTGTAAAATAGAGCCCAATGACTAACTAGGTATTTTTTCCTTTGTTCATTTACCATAGATTTAAAAACTTTTGCTGAAACCGGTAGTTTAGAAATAGGCCGATAATCATTATAATCGGAGAGATCTTCTCCTTTTAGTAATGGCATAACCATAGCTGATTTCCAAGATGGAGGAATTACAGTAGTGCATAGACGAAGCAAATAGATTCGGCAATAAAAATCTGCAGACAAAAAAAAACTGGTTCAATTTGATCAGACCCACCTGATTTCTTACAGTCTAAATTTGAGAGTAGTTTATGAACGTGGGTGGGCAATATAGGGGTAAAGGAAAATATATAGTTAGTCGACTCATTACTGGTGTCTGTTATCTAACTGGCTGAGATAAAATGACTATTGAACATGTTAACAGTATTAACCTTGTCTGTAATTAATCTTTGGTTCACTTTTAAAGCTTTTGGAATAACAGTAGATTTATTTTATCCTACAAGAGATTTTGTTCATTTGCAAAGTTTACAAGGATCGTTCATGTTATTGTTAATCTGACTTTTAGAATTTTTTTCCACGATTTTGTACATTTATTCCGTAATAATCTACACTATATCGCCAAAAGTGTTGTGACGCCTGCCATCCCATTCTCAATCTGTAGGGTTTAATATGGAGCTCTAACAGCTCCAGCTCTTCTTTCCTCAAGGTTTAGGAGTGTGTTTATGGGGATTCTTCATTTGTGATGTTGGACGAGAAGGCCTGGCTCTCAGTCTCCGCTCTAATTCATCCCAAAGCTGTTCTATCGGCTCTATCAGGACTCCAGTTCCTCCACACCAAACTCCTCATCCATGTCTTTATGGAGACGCTTTGAGCACTGGAGCAGTCATGCTGGGACAGGAAGGGGCCGTCCCCAAACTGGTCCCACAAAGATGGGAGCATGAAATTGTCCAAAATGTCTTGGTGAAGCATTAAGAGTTCCTTTCACTGGAACTAACCCCTGATAAATAACCCCACCCTATAATCCCCCCTCCACCAAACTTTACACTTGGCACAATGCAGTCAGGCAAGTCCCGTTCTCCTGGCAACCGCCAAACCCAGACTCGTCCATGGGATTGTCAGACAGAGAAGCGTGATTGGCCACTGAGAGAACACGTCTCCACTGCTCTAGAGTCCAGTGGCGGCGCACTTTACCCCACTGCATCCCACGCTTTGCATTGCACTAAGGCTTGGATGAGCTGCTCAGCCATGGAAACCCATTCCATGAAGCTCTACACACTGTTCTTGAGCTCATCTGAAGGCCACAGAAGTTTGGAGGTCTGGAGCTCTTGACTTTGCAGAAAGTTGGCCACTTCTGTGACCCTCAGCATGAGCTGACCCCGCTCTGTGACCCTCAGCATGCGCTGACCCCGCTCTGTGACCCTCAGCATGCGCTGACCCCGCTCTGTGACCCTCAGCATGCGCTGACCCCGCTCTGTGACCCTCAGCATGCGCTGACCCTAATCTGTGACCCTCAGCATGCGCTGACCCCGCTCTGTGACCCTCAGCATGCGCTGACCCCGCTCTGTGACCCTCAGCATGCGCTGACCCCGCTCTTTGTGGCTGAGTTGCTGTTGTTCCCAATCGCTTCCACTTTGTTATAATCCCACTATCAGTTGAGTGTGGAATATTTAGTAGTGAAGATGGACTTATTGCACAGGTGTCCACTGATCACGGCCCCACGCTTGAGTTCTCTGAGCTCCTGAGAGCGGCCCATTCTCTCACTAATGTGTGTAGAAGCGAACACACACACACACACACACACACACACACACACACACACACACACACACACACACACACACACACACACACACACACACACACACACACACACACACACACACACACACACACACACTCCTGAGAGCGGCCCATTGTCTCACTAATGTGTGTAGAAGAGTCTGCAGGCCTAGAGCTGGAGTTATACACATGTGGCCATGAAGGGGTTGAACACCTGAACTCATGATGTGGAGGGCCGGCACAATACTTTTGGAAATATAGTGTATTACAGGACCAGTCCTGTCAGACCAATCTACAATTGAGGTTTAGCTCTGTGTAGGGCTCATGGAAAACATTGGGGCAAAAGAGGCTCTCATAACAGTGGCAAAAGGATTTGAAAAGGCAATGTTGCCAGGCAACCATACTGGGTGACAGAATAAGACACTGCCAACCAGTAGTAATACAGTTTTTTACTTCTTTATTCAATGTCCATAGCTATGATAGATGAAATGCACGTTGTGCATATTCAAAATCCAAAGAAAAATTCTCAATTCAGAGCCTAGGAAAGAAAACAAATGACATACCAGAAATTCAAGGGACATATATGTGAAAACTGAAGTATAATACAGTGATAATAGCAGAACCATGACACCGCGCAGACGCAGTGAACGAGACTGGGTTCCTCATCAATTAGTATAGTATAATGAGCCAAGTCGCCTCAAAATCAAACCAAAAACACAAGAACAATGTATAGCCTACCGATAATCGGGAGTTTAATAGAGCAAAGTCCTGTGGAAAGAAAACTGCTGAAGTTGATAGAGCCATAACTGAGCCTTCACGTACATCTTATTACACAATTAATGAAACAGGGCTTCCGGACGACTTCATTTGCAGTCCATCTACAGCGCAGGTCTTTGACTCTGGCCTTTTGAAATGCAGTGTCGCATAACTCTCCATCACTTTTAGCAGAGAATGTGAGGAGAGAAATATGGAAATGAAATGCAGACCCTGCCATCAGAATAAATGGGTTTCAGAATCCGTCTTCTCTCCTCTTAGAGAGGTACTCCAATTTAAGTCAGATGTTAGTGTTCCCTGGCTGACATGGCAAATCCTGGACATGTATGAAGTGGAATCTTTAAAATCCTTGTGTAATATATTTTGTCTTTGAGCAAAGGTTCACACAATCCAAGGCTATGGAACAAAGAGACTATGATCTTTCAGATCTGGCACTTTAAAAAACCCAGAAACAAATACACTAATGCAAAGTCCCTGTAAATTACAGCCTGGTCTCATAGTTAACACGTAGGTGTTAATCGAGCGGCTCCTCCCGCAGTTTCTCCTGAAGCCGATACTGAAGTGACTTAAACTGCAGTTCATGGACTGGCCACTAGAGGGGCAGAATCTCATTGAGCTCATGTTAAAATGCCCAACTTTACAGCAGAAGAACACATGTTTACAGTCTGAGTCTAACTGTGATTTTGGTCTGTACGGCTAATGTTGTCCTTCATGGTGACTGTGAGGGGGGGGAATGTTTTTATAACTCATTCATTTACATTATATAAAGCCTTAAAGTGCTGCATAATTAAGGGCGTGGCCACTTTGAGTGACAGGTGGATTGCCGTTTGTCTGCTGTCTGCTGTCACCTCAGCCTCCGCCCACGTCCCGCCTCTTTGCCCATTTTCTGTTATGCTTGAGTGACGCGCTGCCAAGATGGTGACGGCCAGCTCAACCCTAATTTACGCTTCAAAACTGCTCTTTAGAATCCTATGGGAGACATCATAGACACTACTTCCATATTTTTTTTTACAGTCTATGGTATTAATATGTAATTTTCAAAGACACAAAACATACTTTTTGTACGTTTGGATGCTGAAACGTACAATATGGACATATTGGCAACATCGCATTATTACATTTTACAGCTACAAAACGTAAACCACGGTGACCGGAGTCTGCGCAGTACTAAACGCAGGATCGGAGTCTGTGCAGTAGTAAACGCGGGACTGGAGTCTGCGCAGAAGTAAACGCGGGACCAGAGTCTGTGCAGTAGTAAATGCGGGATCGGAGTCTGCGCAGTAGTAAAAACGGGTCAGAGTCTGTGCAGTAGTAAACACGGGTCAGAGTCTGTGCAGTAGTAAACACGGGATCAGAGTCTGCGCAGTAGTAAACACGGGTCAGAGTCTGTGCAGTAGTAAACGTGGGATCAGAGTCTGCGCAGTAGTAAACACGGGTCAGAGTCTGTGCAGTAGTAAACACGGGATCAGAGTCTGCGCAGTAGTAAACACGGGATCAGAGTCTGCGCAGTAGTAAACGTGGGATCAGAGTCTGCGCAGTAGTAAACGTGGGATCAGAGTCTGTGCAGTAGTAAACACGGGTCAGAGTCTGCGCAGTAGTAAACGTGGGATCAGAGTCTGCGCAGTAGTAAACACGGGATCAGAGTCTGCGCAGTAGTAAACGCGGGATCAGAGTCTGCGCAGTAGTAAACACGGGGTCAGAGTCTGCGCAGTAGTAAACACGGGTCAGAGTCTGTGCAGTAGTAAACACGGGTCAGAGTCTGTGCAGTAGTAAACACGGGATCAGAGTCTGCGCAGTAGTAAACGTGGGATCAGAGTCTGCGCAGTAGTAAACGCGGTACCGTAGTCTGCGCAGTAGTAAACGCGGGACTGGAGTCTGCGCAGTAGTAAACACGGGACTGGAGTCTGCGCAGTAGTAAACGCGGGACTGGAGTCTGCGCAGTAGTAAACGCGGGACTGGAGTCTGCGCAGTAGTAAACACGGGACTGGAGTCTGCGCAGTAGTAAACGCGGGACTGGAGTCTGCGCAGTAGTAAACGCGGGACTGGAGTCTGCGCAGTAGTAAACGCGGGACTGGAGTCTGCGCAGTAGTAAACACGGGTAAGAGTCTGCGCAGTAGTAAACGCGGGACTGGAGTCTGCGCAGTAGTAAACACGGGTCAGAGTCTGTGCAGTAGTAAACACGGGATCAGAGTCTGCGCAGTAGTAAACACGGGGTCAGAGTCTGCGCAGTAGTAAACGCGGTACCGTAGTCTGCGCAGTAGTAAACGCGGGACTGGAGTCTGCGCAGTAGTAAACGCGGGACTGGAGTCTGCGCAGTAGTAAACGCGGGACTGGAGTCTGCGCAGTAGTAAACACGGGACTGGAGTCTGCGCAGTAGTAAACGCGGGACTGGAGTCTGAGCAGTAGTAAACGCGGGATCAGAGTCTGCGCAGTAGTAAACGCGGGACTGGAGTCTGCGCAGTAGTAAACGCGGGATCGGAGTCTGCGCAGTAGTAAACGCGGGATCAGAGTCTGCGCAGTAGTAAACGCGGGACCGGAGTCTGCGCAGTAGTAAACGAGGGACCGTAGTCTGCGCAGTAGTAAACGCGGGACCGGAGTCTGCGCAGTAGTAAACGCGGGACCGGAGTCTGCGCAGTAATAAACGCGGGACTGGAGTCTGCACAGTAGTAAACGCGGGACTGGAGTCTGCACAGTAGTAAACGCGGGACTGGAGTCTGCGCAGTAGTAAACGCGGGACTGGAGTCTGCGCAGTAGTAAACGCGGGACTGGAGTCTGCACAGTAGTAAACGCTGGACTGGAGTCTGCGCAGTAGTAAACGCGGGATCAGAGTCTGCGCAGTAGTAAACGCGGGACTGGAGTCTGCACAGTAGTAAACGCTGGACTGGAGTCTGCGCAGTAGTAAACGCGGGACTGGAGTCTGCACAGTAGTAAACGCTGGACTGGAGTCTGCGCAGTAGTAAACGCGGGATCAGAGTCTGCGCAGTAGTAAACGCGGGACCATAGTCTGCGCAGTAGTAAACGCGGGACCGGAGTCTGCACAGTAGTAAATGCGGGACTGGAGTCTGCGCAGTAGTAAATGCGGGACTGGAGTCTGCACAGTAGTAAATGCGGGACCGGAGTCTGCACAGTAGTAAATGCGGGACTGGAGTCTGCGCAGTAGTAAATGCGGGACTGGAGTCTGCACAGTAGTAAATGCGGGACTGGAGTCTGCACAGTAGTAAATGCGGGACCGGAGTCTGCACAGTAGTAAACGCGGGACTGGAGTCTGCACAGTAGTAAACGCGGGACTGGAGTCTGCGCAGTAGTAAATGCGGGACCGTAGTCTGCGCAGTAGTAAACGCGGGACTGGAGTCTGCACAGTAGTAAATGCGGGACTGGAGTCTGCGCAGTAGTAAATGCGGGACCGTAGTCTGCGCAGTAGTAAACGCGGGACCGTAGTCTGCGCAGTAGTAAACGCGGGACCGTAGTCTGCGCAGTAGTAAACGCGGGACCGTAGTCTGCGCAGTAGTAAACGCGGGACCGTAGTCTGCGCAGTAGTAAACGCGGGACTGGAGTCTGCGCAGTAGTAAACGCGGGATAGGAGTCTGAGCAGTAGTAAACGCGGGATAGGAGTCTGAGCAGTAGTAAACGCGGGACCGGAGTCTGAGCAGTAGTAAACGCGGGACCGGAGTCTGCGCAGTAGTAAACGCGGGATCAGAGTCTGCGCAGTAGTAAATGCGGGACCGGAGTCTGAGCAGTAGTAAACGCGGGACCGGAGTCTGAGCAGTAGTAAATGCGGGACCGGAGTCTGAGCAGTAGTAAACGCGGGACCGGAGTCTGAGCAGTAGTAAACGCGGGACCGGAGTCTGAGCAGTAGTAAACGCTGGACTGGAGTCTGCGCAGTAGTAAACGCGGGACTGGAGTCTGCACAGTAGTAAACGCTGGACTGGAGTCTGCGCAGTAGTAAACGCGGGATCAGAGTCTGCGCAGTAGTAAACGCGGGACCATAGTCTGCGCAGTAGTAAACGCGGGACCGGAGTCTGCACAGTAGTAAATGCGGGACTGGAGTCTGCGCAGTAGTAAATGCGGGACTGGAGTCTGAGCAGTAGTAAACGCGGGACCGGAGTCTGAGCAGTAGTAAACGCGGGACTGGAGTCTGCACAGTAGTAAACGCTGGACTGGAGTCTGCGCAGTAGTAAACGCGGGACTGGAGTCTGCACAGTAGTAAACGCTGGACTGGAGTCTGCGCAGTAGTAAACGCGGGATCAGAGTCTGCGCAGTAGTAAACGCGGGACCATAGTCTGCGCAGTAGTAAACGCGGGACCGGAGTCTGCACAGTAGTAAATGCGGGACTGGAGTCTGCGCAGTAGTAAATGCGGGACTGGAGTCTGCACAGTAGTAAATGCGGGACCGGAGTCTGCACAGTAGTAAATGCGGGACTGGAGTCTGCGCAGTAGTAAATGCGGGACTGGAGTCTGCACAGTAGTAAATGCGGGACTGGAGTCTGCACAGTAGTAAATGCGGGACCGGAGTCTGCACAGTAGTAAACGCGGGACTGGAGTCTGCACAGTAGTAAACGCGGGACTGGAGTCTGCGCAGTAGTAAATGCGGGACCGTAGTCTGCGCAGTAGTAAACGCGGGACTGGAGTCTGCACAGTAGTAAATGCGGGACTGGAGTCTGCGCAGTAGTAAATGCGGGACCGTAGTCTGCGCAGTAGTAAACGCGGGACCGTAGTCTGCGCAGTAGTAAACGCGGGACCGTAGTCTGCGCAGTAGTAAACGCGGGACCGTAGTCTGCGCAGTAGTAAACGCGGGACCGTAGTCTGCGCAGTAGTAAACGCGGGACTGGAGTCTGCGCAGTAGTAAACGCGGGATAGGAGTCTGAGCAGTAGTAAACGCGGGATAGGAGTCTGAGCAGTAGTAAACGCGGGACCGGAGTCTGAGCAGTAGTAAACGCGGGACCGGAGTCTGCGCAGTAGTAAACGCGGGATCAGAGTCTGCGCAGTAGTAAATGCGGGACCGGAGTCTGAGCAGTAGTAAACGCGGGACCGGAGTCTGAGCAGTAGTAAATGCGGGACCGGAGTCTGAGCAGTAGTAAACGCGGGACCGGAGTCTGAGCAGTAGTAAATGCGGGACCGGAGTCTGAGCAGTAGTAAACGCGGGACCGGAGTCTGAGCAGTAGTAAACGCGGGACCGGAGTCTGAGCAGTAGTAAATGCGGGACCGGAGTCTGAGCAGTAGTAAATGCGGGACCGGAGTCTGAGCAGTAGTAAATGCGGGACCGGAGTCTGAGCAGTAGTAAATGCGGGACCGGAGTCTGAGCAGTAGTAAATGCGGGACCGGAGTCTGAGCAGTAGTAAATGCGGGACCGGAGTCTGAGCAGTAGTAAACGCGGGACCGGAGTCTGAGCAGTAGTAAATGCGGGACCGGAGTCTGAGCAGTAGTAAATGCGGGACCGGAGTCTGAGCAGTAGTAAATGCGGGACCGGAGTCTGAGCAGTAGTAAATGCGGGACCGGAGTCTGAGCAGTAGTAAATGCGGGACCGGAGTCTGAGCAGTAGTAAACGCGGGACCGGAGTCTGAGCAGTAGTAAATGCGGGACCGGAGTCTGAGCAGTAGTAAATGCGGGACCGGAGTCTGAGCAGTAGTAAATGCGGGTGATTTCTGGGTGATTTTTCAGATCAAAACTGAGTTGGGAAAATTCTTTACACAGCAATCATCCGAGTATTGTTTCTCCTGTCTCTGAAAATGTCAAGATTTTTTCAATCTTAAATTTAAAGGGCACTTATGTTGCCGTTTAGTCAATAGGTGACTAGAGTGCATGAAAAATATACATAACCAGAAATAAATGAGTTGTAAAATGGAAGTGCGCCATGATTTTCCCTCTGAACAGAATGTGAGAATTACATGAAAGAATGGCTTTATTAAAGTCATTTAGATTCATAATTAAAGCTCATTAAACACGCCACGTCTATCTCTCACAGCATCGTCTTCATTCTTGTTAAATAAATCATGGTCTAGCGTGTTGGTTTGGATGGTGTTCAGTCTTCCTGTGACTCAAGCATCTGATATAAGATCCCTCTGCACCCTCAGATCGCCTGTGCTCACCTCATGAAGCCTGAGCCCATTTGACTTCTTCTCGCTATGACTCCACATGCTCTGCTCACAAACAGATAAATGCTGAGTTCACTTATTTATTAACTCATGTTTTGTTAGGGTTCTGAGAGATACTGCCGTTTTAATATTTCCAAAAACATGCTACATACTTATAAACACAATTCCAACTGGATCCAAAACATAAACCAGGAAAAAAAAAAAAAGAAATTTTAAAAGATGAACAAATGCAAATCATTTACACGTGTGTGTGTATACTACTTCACTCCGGTTTGGATTTGCTTGTTTAGTGTTGTCTAGTTTGAATAATGTGATTTATTTCTTATGAAACTGGCAAATTCAAATTGAATGAGGTTTATACTTAAAACAAGAAAGAAAATGGGAAATGTATCCTGTTTTAAGGATATTTTACTGGCAAATATTGTATTTTTCAAACTGGCCCAAAACATAAGCAATATTACTAGCATCTCACATTTATGAAAAGTCTTATTATCTTCATATAGTGATATAATGATACACCTTCAGTAATATATGACCAGGGGCTTTGATTAAGTCCAAGATACATATGAAATTAAATTGAAGGGAAAATAAGAGCTTCATTTTGTACATATTATTATTTTAAACACATCTCTGTGACCTCAAACAAACACTGTAAAATCAATCTCAAAGTTTTAACAGCAGAAATCGATCTTTAAAAGGGTTTATTTATACACTGCAAATCCCAACAGTACTTTACTTAATTGTAAAAATCTAGTAATCTGTACTATTCACATAATATGCCTTTTTTACTCAAATAACCCAAGTTAAGATAATGGTTTTGAGTGCCATTTTGTCAAGCAAAAAATAAATAAATGATATAGTCTTTTCACTCATTTTCTCCACTTCTGCCATTTTCTTTCTCTGTTTACGTTTGCTAATTTGCCAAAGTCATCTTAAATGTTCAATTGTCAATACAACTGAAGAACTTAACATAAGCTGTTGTAAGTCACCATTATGGAGATCAGTCTCCATCACTTCACCGATATTATTAGAATTATCTTCCTATTGATGCAGCGATGCAACAAGAAATCACAGTTATTTGATTTCAAAGGAAGGGAAGAATATATATATAAACGATACCCTCATGTCACGATTTGTTACATATCCCGTATACTGTACGATATTATTGCGATAGTCCAAGACATATGCCATGATGTTAACAAAAAAATTATTAAAATGCTACAAATGTTGGTGCTGGTATGATAGTTGATCATGCTTGAGTCACACACAGACAATGGCAACGATTAAATGATATTTAAAGTAAATTATCAAGTACTCTCATAACTCTTGTGTAAGTAAAACATACTCTTCTTTGTTTGCATGGCTTTTTTTTAAAGTAAATCTAACTAATTAGATGTTACAGTGTATAGAGGAATAAAATATGCAAATGACCCAATGCACAGGACAATGGTGACACCAGAATAAAACAAAATTATTTTAGAAGAATATGCCTTTACTCTGTCACTGACTAGATATATTTAAAACAGTGTAGGCCACTGTTTACTGTTAAAATAAGACATTTGGCATTAACAGGACACACAAATGTTCCCCCTTTGCATTATTATTATTCAACATTATATCTCACACGGTCATTTTAATATTTGGTGAACTATCCACGATACATTTTGTTGCATTTTTGCATTGCGATATATTGTGACACCCCAAAATATAATACACATGAATATCATCTAACAAAACTATATTTCATGTTCTTTTGAAATTGAATGATCATAAACACCTGTGAAACTTTGATATAATCCCTCTATAATGCTTAGTTGATCATGCTTGAGTCACACACAGACAATGGCAACGATTAAATTATATTTAAAGTAAACTATCAAGTAAAACATAGGCCTACTCTTCTTGTTTTTTAAGGCAATTGTTTGCATGCCTTTTTAAGTGAATCTAAATTATTCGATTTTACAGTGTATTTTGGACTAAAATATGCAAATGAACGAATTTAATAATGAATTAGTCGGCTTCTAAACCAAAACTACCCAAAATACGCACAGCTCTCCAAGCACATTTGCGTTCTATTCGTCCTTTTCACATGCACTTAAAATGCTCGCAGATGTCCATCGCTTATTTTTATTCAATGCTTGGGTTTATGAGCAATGCAACTTTTTTTTAATTTAAAACCTGTGCCATGGACCGCAGTGCGCACAGACGCACCTGAGCTCGGTCTTTGTGTGGAAAGAAGCACCTGAGTGACCGACTGCATCAAACACGTCTTCCAACATTTAGTAGATAAGCAGCGAGAAAAGCCCCAATCTGTGCCACGCTCGGCCCGTGAAGTCAAAGAACGCGTGAAGTTAAACAAGTGAAATATTGCCATGCCAAAGAACAGAGTGTACCGCGAGAAGGGTCAAAAGTTCCTCTGACACTAGTGTTCTTCTCTTCAGAGAACATTGGCTGGAGCCCATTTATGTATAGATTTATAGGCAGACAGCCACTATCATCAGAACATGCTGCGTTCAAATAATGCATAGCATGTTTAAGAGGCGAGTAGTAAAAGTTTGCATGAATTAAAGAAAGAAAAATATGTCACATCTTACCTTCGGTTTCCATCCTGGAGTTTTGAATGAGAAGGAAAATGACTGATAATTCCAGAAGAGTGTTTGAAGGATATTTGAAGGATTTCATGCTGAAGGCTCACAGCGCTCCTCCAAACGCATGACCGACCGGACACTTCGCCCAAACCACACACTATTCCCGGGCGTGTATCGCGTTCGCGGGGATGAGCGGCAGAGCATCGGTGTGTGTGTCGCGCGCTCCCGCGGACTGAGCTCGATTGATTCTGCTCGAGCCGATCTCGCTTATTCATTGAGAATATCGTCACTGACGCGTGCGGGATTATGACGCTTGCGTAGTAAAGCTAGAGGTCGTTGTTTTCATTTGACACTCTTGTGAGAATCAATAATGAGGGACGGGGACACGGGGAACACTTACACCTCGCACAAAAGAGTGAGTAACATCTCATAAATGGGTCAGCATTGCTATTGTAAGGTGGTTTGGTTAAACCCGTAAGCGTTTATTTGCATATGCTCCTCATTCTCCATGGAAACAGAATCTTCTTATTGTCTCTCCTTTCCGGTGCGTCATTATTTTATTTATACATGTAACATACCAAAGTATTTGTCATTGCATGAATAGTGAAACTATTACACTATACATTGCCCAGCAAGCAATTTTGCGTTTAAAAGACGCCTAGCCGTCCAAAAACATCTACAAACAATGCAACATTTGGGCTGTCAGTGAAAATGTAGACGTCCAACCATAGCCCAAGAATAGACTCATCTAGAACATGAACATGTCAAAGAAATAAAACCAACTTTGCTTACAAGATGGAATATTATACATCTCGCAAGTTATTTTGGGGAAATATGTCATGCAACCAAATTCAAAGTTATTTTGGCTAGAAGTGGTTACTCATAGCTGGACTAAACCGATCAGGCATAACATTATAACACTGATGATCTCTGTTAGTGGGTGGGATATATTAGGCAGCAAGTGAACATTTTGTCCTAAGAGTTGATGTGTTAGAAGCAGGAAAAATGGGCAAGCGTACGGATTTGAGCGAGTTTGACAAGGGCCAGATTGTGACGACTAGAGGACTGGGTCAGAGCATCTCCAAAACTGCAGCTCTTGTGGGGTGTTCCCGGTCTGCAGTGGTCAGTCTCTATCAAAAGTGCTCCAAGGAAGGACCAGTGGAGAACCGGCCACAGGGTCATGGAGGACCAGTGGAGAACCGGCCACAGGGTAATGAAGGACCAGTGGAGAACCGGCCACAGGGTCATGGAGGACCAGTGGAGAACCGGCCACAGGGTCATGAAGGACCAGTGGAGAACCAGCCACAGGATCATGGAGGACCAGTGGAGAACCGGCCACAGGGTCATGGAGGACCAGTGGAGAACCGGCCACAGGGTCATGGAGGACCAGTGGAGAACCGGCCACAGGGTCATGGAGGACCAGTGGAGAACCGGCCACAGGATCATGGAGGACCAGTGGAGAACCGGCCACAGGGTCATGGAGGACCAGTGGAGAACCGGCCACAGGGTCATGAAGGACCAGTGGAGAACCGGCCACAGGGTCATGAAGGACCAGTGGAGAACCGGCCACAGGATCATGAAGAACCAGTGGAGAACCGGCCACAGGGTCATGGAGGACCAGTGGAGAACCGGCCACAGGATCATGAAGAACCAGTGGAGAACCGGCCACAGGATCATGAAGGACCAGTGGAGAACCGGCCACAGGGTCATGGAGGACCAGTGGAGAACCGGCCACAGGGTCATGGAGGACCAGTGGAGAACCGGCCACAGGGTCATGGAGGACCAGTGGAGAACCGGCCACAGGGTCATGAAGGACCAGTGGAGAACCGGCCACAGGGTCATGGAGGACCAGTGGAGAACCGGCCACAGGGTCATGAAGGACCAGTGGAGGACCGGCCACAGGGTCATGGAGGACCAGTGGAGAACCGGCCACAGGGTCATGAAGGACCAGTGGAGAACCGGCCACAGGGTCATGGAGGACCAGTGGAGGACCGGCCACAGGGTCATGGAGGACCAGTGGAGAACCAGCCACAGGGTCATGGAGGACCAGTGGAGAACCGGCCACAGGGTCATGGAGGACCAGTGGAGAACCGGCCACAGGGTCATGGAGGACCAGTGGAGAACCGGCCACAGGGTCATGAAGGACCAGTGGAGAACCGGCCACAGGGTCATGAAGGACCAGTGGAGAACCGGCCACAGGGTCATGAAGGACCAGTGGAGAACCGGCCACAGGGTCATGGGCGGCCGAGGCTCATTGATGCCCGTGTGGTCCGATCAAACAGACGAGCTACTGGAGCTCAAACTGCTCCAGAAGTTAATGCTGGTTCTGATAGAAAGGGCTCAGAATACACAGAGCATCTCAGTTTGTTGTGTATGGGGCGGCACAGCCGCTGACCCCTGACCCCGCCCAAAGCACCAACAGTGGCACGAGCATCAGAACTGGACCATGGAGCAATGGAAGAAGGTGGCCTGGTCTGATGATCACGTGTTCTTCTACATCTCGTGGATGGCCGGGTGTGTGTGTGTGGCTCACCTGGGGAACACATGGCACCAGGTGCATTATGGGAAGAAGGCGTGGCGGCGGAGGCAGTGATGCTTTGGGCAATGTTCTGCTGGGAAACCTTGGGTCCTCCATCATGTGGATGTTACTCTGACACGTCTCACCTACCTCAGCATTGTTGAGCCCGTGGCTGTGGCTCTTTTTTTGTTGCATGTTTTGTTTGATACTGAAGCTTAAAGGGTTAGTTCACCCGGAAATGTACATTTAAAGACACTAAAGACATCATTAAAGTAAAACATGTGACTCCATGGGTTTAGATTCAATTTCATGAAGCGACGTGAGTGCTCTGTTTACTCATAAAAATATAATTTACCAAAGTGCGTTTACGCAGCAACATCTGCTCTCCAACACAACACACATGATCGGGAACGAGCGATGGAGGTAATATTTTAGATTAATAAGTCTTACAGGTTTGGAACAAAATGATGGGGAGTAATTAATGACAGATAAAACTTTATTTTCCGTCAGTATGTGAGGAACAATGCCAAGTTACATGAAAGAGAGACAGCGGGTGGCTTTCGGGCATCAAGCAGCGAGGACCAGTGTGTGTGTGTGTGTGTGTGTGTGTGTGTGTGTCAGACTTACTGAAGCTGCTGCAGGCAGATCTTCACTCCGTGTCACTCTTTTTATGCTATCTTTTGCAAACAAAAACAAAAAGGAACATCCTGCTGAAACCAGCCCGAGCTGATGGTAATTGGTTTCCCAGCCTGAGGCCGGCCGCATAAACCACTAAGACTCGTCTTACAAGTTAGTCATCAACTTTTTCTTTAATTTCTTTAAGACAATTGATCTTTTTTTTTTTTTGAGTCAGTTACATAAAAATGTAGATTGGCCTAATTTTGTGTTTGGACTTTCAGTTTGTATTTTGATTTGTTCCTGTGCTCCTTTGTCTGTCTTAATTGGTTCATTTGTCCCAGCTGTGTCTCGTTAATGATCTCGTTTGTCTGCGTATATAAGCCCTTAGTTTCAGTCCAGTCACTGTTTCAGTCCAGTCACTGTTTCAGTCCAGTCACTGTTTCAGTCCAGTCACTGTTTCAGTCCAGTCACTGTTTCAGTCCAGTCACTGTTTCAGTCCAGTCACTGTTTCAGTCCAGTCACTGTTTCAGTCCAGTCACTGTTTCAGTGAACTGGTTCTTTTTGGACAGTTCAAAAAGCCGATTCATAGTTTCACTATGCATTTCTTTTCAAACAGCTCAGTGTCATGTTATATCAAGGAAGCATTCGAATAAAATAATCTGTGTCAATGCATATTGAAACAATCGAATAAAGTTATTTGCGTTAGCGCATTTTGCTGATTATTGCCTTTCACTCATTTATTATCTGGCTTTTTTCATAAGTTGAGGTCAACTTATGACGTTCACGTGGTTTTTACAGTTAAAAACATCATAATGAATAAGTAATAGGCTATTTTCTGCCCTGGTTTTGAGCCTCTCTCATGGAACGCTCTGTTTTTATGGGCGTACCGCACTGAAGAGTTGGAAGTAAACGCCCACTGCTATGATTGGATAAGATTGTCATATTATAATGAGCTTCGGCTCCCCCGTGAGTGCACATGCGGAATTGTTTTGAAAGCGTGTGGGAAAACGGCAACCGATTCGGTCACAGGGCTCGCAAAATATCATTATCAAACAAACACAATGATTTATCTCGCATCAACCCACGATTCATTGGAATGTTATTTTTTATTACTTGGCCCGCCCGATCGGTGGATATAATCGCGAACCGTGCATCACTCTCACACACACACACACAAACACACACACACGCACGCACGCACGCACAAGCCTCACTGCAGAGTCAGACAAATCAGCATGATCAAAACTTCCGCGATTGTATTTTTCTTTCAAATATCAAGTCAAGAGAGTGAACAGCGCACATCAAGAAAGGAATGTTATTTCAAGATAGCTATTTAAGTTATTTCGATATTTAAGATGTTTTGGTAGCCCTTCTGGAAAGCACACAACCCCAGGACATCGGGCTTTGCGAGCCCTGGCCTATACATGTCCGAGTCTAAACCCGAATCGCAATGAACCAACAACACCTCAAATACAAAGGATACTCCGGCCTGTGACAGCGTGATAATGTTCAGTTAGACACGTACACATAATCAATAGATATCAAACGATCTGCAACAATGCAACACTATCACATATAAAAACATGTTTTACTCACATTAGTGTGTTGCTTCATTCATTCATGTAATCTCATCCTGTCTGCAAATCCAGTCTCGTTTACAAACGAATCCGTGGTGAAATGAAGGAACAGACACGCAATGTCTTCCCCACGTGAGCTGAATATTCATAAAAAATAAAGTTCATCCATGCATTCATAATATTGGAATCCGAATGAAGCTTATACAGCTTGATCCGGTTTAGCTCCACGTAAGCCTATGTTATTTATCTATAACATGTCATACACAAATCGATGGGCAGGGCTACAGAATCAGGCTTTCTTCTTCTTCTGTTGAGGCGGTGTTTCACCACACTCTGATGTCACAGGGATGCACATTCACAGATTGATCGTTTTCTGGGCCTGGTGTCAATAAAAGCTTTTCTTTGACTAACAAGGACGTTTTCAGCTCTGAAACTTGCAGGATATTCTTATATTACCATGACCTCTTATATATCAAAAGCTCAAGGGAAAGTTGATTTCTCAATTCATCACCACTTTTATGGTATTTGTGTGGCCACAGTTTCATTCAAGGATCTTTTATGTCGGATACAATTGACCAATATTGAGTAGCCTACATCTTGGATAAGATGCGAAACTAGCGGTTTTGAAAATATCAGCTAAGGTTTTTTTAAGCACTAAATAAAAAAAAACATACGCCGAAACCTGGCAAGTCTGGCAAGTCAGCAACGATTCAGGAGTCTAAGGAGATGACTCGTGAAAATAAGTCAACCACACCCAAAGTTACAAGCGTATGGGGGGATCTACACTAGGTGGCGCTGTTTTGAAACTTCTCAGGCTCCTTCAGGGCATCGTGCTGATGACCCATACCGAGTTCCGTAACAATCCGTTCATGAGTTCATACAATACAGCATTTTAGCACATAATTCAAAATGGCCGACAGCCAAAATGGCCAATATGGTAACTCGGCATGACGTCCTGAATCTAACGAGACCACTTTTAAGATATTTGGATTCAGAACGGTTCAGAAGTTATAAGCAAAAATTTAAATTTTTCGTTTATCTGGACCAAACGCTGCATGTTGCCTCAGGTCATGCTTGTGATGACATGTACCAAGTTTGGTTTGAATACGATAAAGCAATTGCGGATATATAGCCTTAAATGTATTTTTGTAAACGCTACGTAAAATTTGTTTGCGCGTTGTTTGCCAAAAAAAAACTTTTTTGTCGGCATGGTCTGAAGATGATCTGGTTAAATTTTCGTGAAAATCAGACCCTTGGAGGAGTTCATAGACGGTAAAAGAAATGGACACAGCGACCCCATAGACTTCAACGCAGAAAAGTGAAGTCAAGTAGAAGAACTCACTTCCTGATGGCTGATGTACTGCGCAGCCTCAGACTGAGCTTGATGACGTAGATGTGACGTGAGCAGCCTGTCCGACAGTTGTAAGTCTTCTAGTAGTTGTGCAAATCTGAATCCCTGAATCTTGCAGAGACGGAGAGCGTGAGCAGGGCCAACCTTTGGTAAGTATTCTGATTAAATATTTTGTCAGTTTGCATAGTATTTATTTATTTTAAAATGTAACGCCAGTCCGCCATTTTAAGTTTATGCATCCTGTCTATACGGTAATTTCTCTACTGCGCGACAGAGAGTCGCGTGTTTATGACGCAATCAATAGCCTATTTTTACAAAAACGGCTTCTACGGGGCGATAGTGTAAGATACAAGGTAATGGAGCATTTTATACATTGTCGTGTTTCTTTAGAAATATACAATGGACAAATGGAGTATTTAAACGCCTCAGATGTAAAGTAATTTGCTGCCAAAGTGACACCAAAATGAATGGGAGTCAATGGGATGCTAACAGCAGGTGATGGCTTGGTTAGCAAGGGCTGCCTCTATGGAAGGTACGCTTTCCGGGTGCTGGATTACCCCCTTGGAAAAAATAGGTTTCTCGGTTAATTCAAAATGGCTGGAAAATTTACATGACGGAAAATTACGTCAGGGTGCAATCGAATCGGCTTGAGAATTTTATTTCTAGCCCTTATGATGCGTTCACACCAGACATGAATCAAGCGAATAAATCGCGCTATTCGCGCGTAGTTGGACGCTTTTGAGTTTACTCGATTCCTTCGCGCGTGCCATTCACTTCACAACAGACGCAAATTCACGTCATGGGAGGGGCTTCTCTTGTGAAATGGCTGACAGGGATTGGTTTAAAATACAGTGAATAAGCTCAATTTGCCGGCTTTAGCTAGTTTGTAGTCTCAATAGGCTTTGTAGAGCTCAAATTGAGTAAAGAGCGTTTATTACAACTCGTCTGACCTCCTCACTCACTTTCTTCCAAATAAGATCCTTTTTATTCCCGTTTCTATATTCCTGTTTCTATAAAGTATGAAGATGTATCGTACAGCTCCGGGTATCCACATATGATTTTGTCCTCTTTGTTGTCACCCCTAGATATCCATAATAAAGGCTCGATGTCTTACGGAGGAGTCTCTAACATCATCACCGGCGGCCATCTTGTCACAGGCGAGCTTTCTGGTGGACTCTGATGTAAGGTGAGTGATCTGAACACAAATACTCTTATCTCGCTGAAATCTGGACGGATTTACCAACGGTTTGGTTTCTTACAAACGTTATTAACGTGGCTATAATTCTGGATGCTTGAACAAATTATGAATAATTATTCATAAGTGTGCAGTGTAATAACTAGATCTCTGACGTTTATAACAAACCAAACAGTTTGAAAATCGGTAGAAAATTGAGCAAGTTATGGTTATTTAAAAAGTACACACACCATTAAAACACAATGTTAGGAGTGAGCGAGCTGACTGTGACAAGATGGCCGCCAGGTGCAGACGTCCACCTCCATTGGCCAGAAGCGCGGACGAGACATCTAGCCTTTATTATGTATATCTATGGTTGTCACTACTAGAACAAGCTCCTGATTGGTTAACGCGGCGCGAATATCCACCAAAGTTCATATTTTTCAACTCGCAAACGCTCGTCAATTGCTCAATTCGCAAGGAGAAGGAGAAGGAGAAGGAGAAGGAGAAGGAGAAGGAGAAGGAGAAGGAGAAGGAGAAGGAGAAGGAGAAGGAGAAGGAGAAGGAGAAGGAGAAGGAGAAGGAGAAGGAGAAGGAGAAGGAGAAGGAGAAGGAGGAGAACGATTAGTGAACCGGCTCAAAAGAACGATTTGTTCAAGAACCAAACATCACTATTACAAATGTGATATATCAAAAGTATGTCTGACTGCCCCTTGATGAACTGCTAGTGGGTCCAACTATAGATCTTAAAGGGAAATTTCAACCAAAAATGAAAATGTGTGTCATTTATTCACCCTCATGTTGGTCCAAACCTGTATGAGTGTGTTTCTTCTGTTGAACACAGGAGAATATTGAATGTTGGTAAGCAGTATTTTACAGAAACTGACACGATCAGAACTGAGAACATGAACAAAGATGGCAGTATTCAAAACATAAATCAATAGATCGATGCTCACAGGCTTTATTACCAAAAAAGTATTCAGTTTCTAAAAAGGGATAAATCAGTCAAAAGTGAAAGTTCTGCTGGGTAAGAACTCATTACATGTGATCAGATTCCGATCATTAAGTATGTGTAATTAGGGCGACCGGGGACGGTTGTGACACTTTCTGTCTGCTGTAAATATATCTCACAATCACAGATGATGTGAGTTAGTGTCAAACACAGAGTTCTGTTGTTCCACCGCTCCTGAGGTGAGCTGAAACTCTAGCGGATAACACGGAGCGCTCATCGCTCAGATAACAGCCACACTCTCCAGCGTCTGCATAAACACCGGCGAAGAACAGAGAAAAACTGCGGATTTTTATTACAACTTTAAATGTGCTGCAAAACCATTGCCGTGATTGTGTGTGTGGGTGTGTGTGTAAGTGTAGTGTATTCCTGTCAAATAAGGGTTCAGTCTCTGGCTTCCCTCTAACAAATGCTGGGTTAAAAACAACTCCGCGGTTGGGTCGTTTTAACCCAGCGATTGGGTCGTTTTAACCCAGCGATTGGGTCGTTTTAACCCTGCGATTGGGTCGTTTTAACTCAGTGATTGGGTCATTTTAACTCAGCGATTGGGTTGTTTTAACTCAGCGATTGGGTCGTTTTAACCCTGCAATTGGGTCGTTTTAACCCAGCGATTGGGTCGTTTTAACCCAGCGATTGGGTCGTTTTAACCCTGCGATTGGGTCGTTTTAACTCAGTGATTGGGTCATTTTAACTCAGCGATTGGGTAGTTTTAACTCAGCGATTGGGTTGTTTTAACTCAGTGAATGCTTGGGTTGTTTTAACTCAGCGATTGGGTCGTTTTAACTCAGCGGTTTGGTGGTTTTAACCCAGCGATTGGGTCGTTTAACCCTGCGATTGGGTCGTTTTAACTCAGTGATTGGGTCATTTTAACTCAGTGAATGCTTGGGTTGTTTTAACTCAGCGATTGGGTCGTTTTAACTCAGCGGTTTGGTGGTTTTAACTCAGCGGTTTGGTGGTTTTAACTCAGCGGTTGGGTTGTTTTAACTCAGCGGTTGGGTTGTTTTAACTCAGCGGTTTGGTGGTTTTAACTCAGCGGTTTGGTGGTTTTAACTCAGCGGTTTGGTGGTTTTAAATCAGCGGTTGGGTTGTTTTAACTCAGCGATTGGGTCATTTTAACTCAGCGATTGGGTCGTTTTAACTCAGCGGTTTGGTGGTTTTAACTCAGCGGTTGGGTCGTTTTAACTCAGCGATTGGGTCGTTTTAACTCAGCGATTGGGTCGTTTTAACTCAGCGGTTTGGTGGTTTTAACTCAGCGGTTTGGTGGTTTTAACTCAGCGGTTGGGTTGTTTTAACTCAGCGGTTGGGTTGTTTTAACTGAGCGATTGGGTCATTTTAACTCAGCAGTTTGGTGGTTTTAACTCAGCGATTGGGTTGTTTTAACTCAGTGGTTGGGTTGTTTTAACTCAGCGATTGGGTTGTTTTAACTCAGCGGTTTGGTTGTTTTAACCCAGCGATTGGGTTGTTTTAACTCAGCGGTTGAGTTGTTTTAACTCAACGGTTGAGTTGTTTTAACTCAACGGTTGAGTTGTTTTAACTCAGCGGTTGGGTTGTTTTAACTCAGCGGTTGGGTTGTTTTAACTCAGCAATTGAGTTGTTTTAACTCAGCGGTTGGGTTGTTTTAACTCAGCAATTGAGTTGTTTTAACTCAGCGGTTGGGTTGTTTTAACTCAGCAGTTGAGTTGTTTTAACTCAGCGGTTGGGTTGTTTTAACTCAGCAATTGGGTCATTTTAACTCAGCGATTGGGTTGTTTTAACTCAGCGGTTGGGTTGTTTTAACTCAACGGTTGAGTTGTTTTAACTCAGCGGTTGGGTTGTTTTAACTCAGCGGTTGTTTTAACTCAGTGAATGCTTGGGTTGTTTTAACCCAGTGAATGGAACCCTCAACATTTTTACTGGCCACAATGCTCTGACCCAGTCCTCTAGCCGTCACAATCTGGCCCTTGTCAAACTCGCTCAAATCCTTACGCTTGCCCATTTTTCCTGCTTCTAACACATCAACTCTGATCACTTGCTGCCTAACATATAATAAATTGTGCGGATGATTTACTACTTCGTTCCCTCGACTTGCTAAACCGTCCACATGATTTACTAATTTGTTCCCTCGATTTATAAATCGTGCACTAGTTGTTTTCCAGCATGTGCGGAGCGCCGTATGAAACACTTTTTGTTCAGGAGTTTTTTTTTAAGGCAAAACATTTAGCATCTTTGTTCTCCCTCTCTCTCTCTCTCTTTTAAACCTGAATATGAAAGAAGAATGAAAACAACAGAATTTGAAGTCACCTCAGCGTCTCTGTTACTCTTATTAGCATATAAACTGAAAAGAACCAAATTAAGTTTAAAAGAGGACCGGAACACAGCATCTGTAATGGATTATCACCATGCGCATTCACAAAGAAAAGTTATTCATGAACTAGCAGCTGGAAAGTGAATCTCATCGGAGTCTGATAAAAAGAGGGAGAGAAAGGATGGATGCGAGTGTGAGAGATGCAGATGTCCGCGCGCACATGAGGACAATCTCCCCCTTCCCATCTTTTCATTGCGCTTAATGGACATTGTTCATTGCTTCGGAGTCGAGCTCTGCTTTAATGAATCACAGTGACAGAGTCGTTCTCAGTCGTGCCAATCGCTGATCTGGCAGAAACGTCGGTGGCAATAACCAGCGGAGAATCATCGAGCCCCGTAAAGCACAGATCCAGAAGTGGTTATTTCTGTTATCTCTCCTCTCAACAGGAATAAAAGACTTTGCTCATATCCCCTACCACTCATTATCTGGCAGCGCGCCTTGGAGAACAGCAGAAAGTTGTTGTCTCTGAAGTCTATCCGCTGTCGTTACTCATCCAATTAAATGAGGAAGTTGTATATCTGGGGGACTTCATCTCGGCTCTCCCTCTCAGCTTAGTCCTTGTGTTGAATCTCTGCAGTTAAATAGACAGAATCAAAGCCTGGTTTTAACTGGTCAATCATTTGGTTCACTTTGTGCTCTTTAAGTATCACACTCGGATAGATCCACCCAGGAAAATTCATTTTTGTCATCATTTACTCTCTCACATGTTGTTCTAACCCTGCTTGTGTAACCCCTCCTGATCCTGCTCCAAGCGGGACTCGAACCCGGGTCCGCCCGCATGAGTCAGGCGCCCTAACATGGAGGATAAAGGCTGCAACCTCTAGCATCAGTCACTAGAGCGTCTCTTGAGATCATAGGAGTGAGGTTTACTCGCACAGCAACAACTAGCCATTCAGTGGTGGAGGAAGTACTGAATCTAACTACTTAAGTAAAAGTACAAATACCCAGAGATATATTTACTTTAGTAAAAGTAGAAGTACCACAATGACAACCCTACTTAAGTAAAAAGTAAAAAGTACCTGATTTTAAATGTATTTGAAGTATTAAAAGTAGGGCTGGGCAAATTAACGCGTTAACGCTGGCGATTAATTTTTTCAGCTTAACGCATTAAAAATATTTAACGCAAATAACGCAGAGTCTGTTTTTATATCCGTTTTTGCTTAGCGTTACATGATCATCACGCTCTTATTCATGTAAATTCTTCCAAACGCGACAAGACACAAGAGAACGTGCTGTATGTCAATGTCCTGTCTGTGTGTGTGTTTGTGTGTGTGTGTGTGGATGCATCTCATGTCAGCTAATCAAGGGACACTGACACACACACACACACACACACACACACTCGACGCATAGATAGACTCGCGTCAGTTTCCTGCTCACATCGAGTTCTCTTTTGCTCTTGAACAAACAATAACACATTTTGAGTATTCTCATATTAGGAGTCTTAAATGAGTTAAATAACGTCTTAAATGAACTTAAAGAGTTGTGAGATAATGAGATGCGCGGCTGTTCTTAAAGCGACAGGAGCACTGATGATGATGTCATTAATGTTCATCACAGAACAACGGGAACAGAGAAAATTTTAGCTTTAATGATGATTCATCTATACTTAATTTATTATTTATGCAGTTAAGAAAGATAACTATTACATTTCTGTATATATATAACAGGGAAGGCCATGGGTAAATATAACATTTATTATTTTGGGTTTATGTAAAGATTGTTTTAAGTTCACTTAAATTAAAAGTTGTTTTTTAAAGCCTAATAAATGTTGAAATTGGGAGCTTTCAGTATGTTTCATAGAGACTTTAGTATCAGTGATACTGGCCTTCATTCATAAAAACATGACAATACAACCCATATTTAAAATATGCTGTCTTTAAATTGTTTATACATTAATTTGGAGAGTAACTGAAATTATTACAATATCAAAATATTAAAAACTTGCGATTAATCGCGATTAATTACAGAAAAAAATTTGATTAATTAGTTAAATTTTTTTAATCGATGCCCAGCACTAATTAAAAGTAAAAGTACTTGCATAATTTATTATCTTAACGTCTATATTCTAATAATAATAAAAAATAAAAAACAGTAGCCTAATGGACTGTGGCATTTTAACTAAGTTTTGGGTTAATGTAGGCTGTATTCTGAAACAATATGCACTATAGTGTTCAGTGAACAGCTTTAAATCTGCATATTTATTATATTTTTTTACCTTTTATAAAGGGCATTTTCCCCCTAATCTTATTAAATATAGGCTATGCTTCAGCTTTCCTTTTATATTCTTAAATGTTATCAATACATTAAATTAGAATAAGACACTGTAGGGCTGTAACCCCTAGCGTCCTTCACTAGAGCAGGGGTCTCCAACTCACGGCCATATTTTGTGACCCCCTTCTTGACATCAATGTTTAGTGTTAGTGCGGTTGCTCTGAAAGCACCTTTTTGCTAAATCGTTGTGTGTGCAGCGATCGCTGCCTCCTTTGTGTGTGTGTGAGAGAGTTGGCTCGCCCCTCCCTCATGCAGTATAATTGGTTGACACCGCGTGATTGACAGGAACAGACGAACGAAGCTGATCAGACAGTCGAAACCACTGTCTATAGAGACAGAGCGTATTTAGGCCACGCCCACACCGGGGGGGAAAACAATCCAACGCTCTCCATTGACTTTGCATTGTGTGAGGCTGCCTCATTGTCATTTCGGACTTATAACAAAAAACAGAACAATGTCTAAAAGCTGATATGTGACAAGGTGTACAGCAAACAAGCTAAAAAACAAAGAAATAAGTTTTTATAAGGTGTCGACCCAAAAAAAACGAGCGTTTAAGAAGATAAAAGTGGATACAGGCAATACGAAGTGAAGCTTCAGCAGAAGAATGGGTCAATTTTGGGATCCTGACAAACATGTTTTTGAACATTTTTTCACTGTTAAGTCAAATATCCAAATGTCCATTTTATATATTATATTTACTGTCTCTGATTACGTTCCCCTCTAGTCGCCGTAGTTCTCAGTGTAATATGACCTGCGCGCTCTGTCTAATGGCCTGTATCCACTTTTTTGTCCTTAAACGCTCGTTTTTTGGGTCAACAGCTTATAAAAATGTCTGGGTTTTTGGCTGTGGGTTTTGTTTAGCTTGTTTGCTGTACACCTTGTCACATATCAGCTTTTATACATTGTTCAGTTTTTTGTTATAAGTCCGAAATGACACTGAGGCAGCCTCACACAATGCAAAGTCAATGGAGACGGTTTGATTGTTTCCCCCCCGGTGGGCGTGGCCTTCAGATTATGACGTGTGTCGTTCTGTCTCTATGGTTGAAACGAATGTGGTCTAACCATGGGCGTCGGAAGCAAAAAAAATGTGGGTGGGTCCTCAGAATTCTTTTACTGGAGAAGATGCCAATTACATTAAAGGTGAACTATGTAGGATTTTTGCAGTAAAATATCCAGAAACCACTAGGCCAGTGTTATATATTTTGTTCCGTTGAGTACTTAGAATATCCCAAATGTTTCCAACTATTTGTAAATCGTGAGAAATTGCTATTTTAACCGAGGAACCGGGACGTGTGAGCTATGCGTGTGAGGGAGTCGCCTGTCGATTGCGTCATATCTGCGTCACCCTCGGTTTCTGGTTTTATTCAGTGAAACACTTTACTCTCACTGCAGTGTGAACAAGTGTCATAGCAGCCGCAGAGCGAACGTCATAACTTCCTTTTCAACACACTTAGATATGTCTAATACGATAAACAGAGTTGCGTTACCTCACTCATGACTGGAAAAGAGGAAGTGGCGCCGGCAACCGTGTCATAATAAAAGTCCCGCCGGCGACTATGCCATAATAACAGTCCCGCTCTTCAATCGCTCCTGCGGCCTTGCTCAGCTCTACAACACTCGCTCCTGCTCTGCTTCACTACAGTAATGTTAATAATCGCATCCATGAACATGATTTCTGCCCGAGTCCTATCCTGACTGTTTTCCACCGGCTGTGAGGTGAAGACCACATGTCCAGAGATTCTGCGCTCAAACGTGCCGTCATCAAACTACGCCTTTGTTTTGAACCGGCGACCTCTAGTGGACGGAAAAGTTACATAGTGTAGCTTTAAGTACAAATATACTGCTTTGCTTGCTAAATGTACAGTTCGGAAAGACAAAATGACGGAAATCCCCATATCATTTAGAGCGGCAGTAGTGTAGGGGTAAAATGCACGGCATCTAGTTTTGACACAAATCGATCCGCGGTTCGAGTCCGCCTTTCGCCGAGCTCAATCTTCTCCCTTTTCCCATCACATATCAGATCGGAAAGGCATTTATTTTCAATAAAAATTAAGAAAATATTAGAAAAGTGGAAATAAAGTGTCTAATGTGTGTAATAATAAGTGTTTATCGATTAGGGGAAGGTAAACAGACGTGCTGAATGTTAGAGACTATAAAAGTAAGTGGGTCCAATATCAAAGTGAGTGGGTCTTGTCCCACATACAATGTTTCCGACGCCCATGGGTCTAACAGCTCGTCAATGTCAAAATGATTGAGATGGCCAATCAAATCAAAGTAGGCGGGGTTTACGTTCTCTTTTGCCTCGTGCACACTGCCCGTCTTCACACACAGATGAGCGGGTCAATCTATTGCTTAATGCCGTTGCGGAGAGACTCTATTCTTTCCGGTGAAATCACAAAACAAAATGCTAACGTGTCCATGGTCTTATTATACAATCTTTAATGAACATCTTTGATTTTAATGAAGAAAAACTATATGAGAGCGGATTAGAACCCGGAACCTTTGACACGGTTGACAAAAATTCTACCACCAGACCACTAGAGACTCCAATCTATGTATTTATTCACTCACTCATGTAAAGAATATCGGGACTAATAATATATTTGACGCAAATTTTGTTTACAAATAGTCCCAAAAAGATTATTTCCCACCTAGAATTAGACCTAGAATTTCGCTCACTGTTCTGTTTGACCTGATTACGGCCTTGCTGTGAATTAGTCTATTATTTAAAATAAAATTAAAATCATTCATTATTTCATATTACATGATTTAATTTCTATAGGCTATATTTAGTTCAAATTCAGAGGAACAGTTCATGTTCAGAAGAAACATTCCTGGGGCCTATACCATGAAGCCGGTTTAGCTGGCTAGCCAGATATGTTTAAGCTTAGTTTGTGCCAATCCTGGGTTTAAGGTACCATTAAAGTGGTTTGGCTTTTAGCTGTGTTCATCTCCATAGTAACTTACCCTCCACAGCTAACCTGCTCCAGGGCAGGTTATGTTCAGGATAAGAGATCTCAAACTGAAATTGGACCAATAAGCTGTGAGCAAAGTGACACGCCTCTGATGCAATAAAGTCACTCCCCCTTTTTCTTCTCCAAATTAAAGGTCACTACATAGCAAATGGCTATTAAAGACTTAAGCCTCTGGCTTTTAACAATGCTTATTTATAATAATAATAATTTTGAATTATTTAAAAATAATTTATGTAATTATTATACCCTTAATCAATTACACATGTATAATTTTAGTAAATCAATCATTAATATGAATTTTGTTCATTTTAAAATAAATAGCCTATATAAAGGTCATACAAATAAGCTTTAAATTCAATAACTAAATCTATAAAAAATTACATGTGAGCATAAATGTTCAATTCTCTCTATATATCAACTAAACTAACTTCATAACTTTTACTTGCATTGACGTATAAGATTTTTCTTAAAGTTGTCCTCGACAGCTTTTCTTCTGTGTAAATTTGTTTCAATTCTTAATATTTTTCAATCATGTATATTCTGCAGAAGAAGTTAATCACACTGCTTCTCTCGTGAGAAGTGAATCTCAGTTTTACTGATCCACAGCCTGTGATTGGCTGTTCACTGCTGATGTCACAGCTAAACTCAGGATCAAAGCCTGAGTTGACAGAGAAAGTTGATGATCAGCATCATGGGACCAACAAAGCCTGAATAGATTGGTTTGGTTTTGTCAACTCAAAACTAATCCTGTAACCCTGAGTTTGTTAAACTACCATCATGGTACAGGCCCCTGTTGAAGAACTGTTAATAATAAAGATTGAGAAGATTGGCTACTTTCAAGATCAGTTGTGCTACTTTTTTTTTGGAATACTTGAAACACTTTTTATGTGTAATACTCCAGCGGCCCCCAGGTAAAATGAGTTTGAGACCCCTGCCCTAGAGCGTCTCTTGAGATCAGAGGAGCGAGTTTTACTTGCACAGCGACTACTAGCCGGTACACTCGCCCCCCTAAACCTCACTCTCATCCGGGTCACGGCACCAATGTAACCCCTCCTGTTCAAACCGCCCGCTCCAAGCAGGACTCGAACCCCGGTCCGCCAGCATGAGAGTCGGACGCTCTAATAAGGAGGCTTAGTTAGCCTGGATGCCAGCCGAACTTAGCCCCGCCCACAACATTTTTACTCGGGCAGTTCGGTCTGGACTTGATCCATCGAGAAGTAATTATGCCCGAACAGAAACTGTTCGGACCAATGAAATCATCAGGGCGGGCTTTAGACGATGATGGACAGATGATGAACAGTAACGTAATCATCCACGTCAACAAAGGCGCTTGGGTTGAGTTTGTTTTAATCCTAAACGGAGAACTTGCTTGTATATGCATTCACCTTTACTATTTCTCTCAGAAATGATGATCATGTTGGTAAGTACTCTGTGTATCCTTAAATTCTTTTTTTACAACACCGGCAAAGATCGTTTACACTCATCTTTTTCTTCTAACGTTAGGCCAGCGTGCGTGCAGGTAAGTTACAGGGTTGCCAAGTTTTTACAACAAAACCCGCCCAATTGCTAACGTTCCTCAAAACTAGCCAAAAACAAGCCCAATAGCTTTCCAGGGGAGGCATTTGGGGGGTAAAATATGTGTTATTTTGGCAGGGCTGGCAGCTAAAAATCGCATTTCTGGGTCTGTATATCACATAATTGCGGTCGCTTCAACCCGCGGACATGGCAACACAGTGCAGTTGAGTTCTGTTGACATTTGACAACTAACGTTATGCGTCGCTCCGTTGCTCTGATTGGTTGTAGGTCTATCCAATTGAGGTCTTTCCTGGCTCGGTTGAAACACGCCCCATAATCACAGCCCAACGGAGCAGAATCAGACTCACATTCTGACTAGAATTGAGTATGACGACGTCAGGCTAAGGCTTAGTGCTATATGGCACTAAAAATGGTTCTTGGCTCGTAATCATAGGGGAACCTCTTTAAGTGGTATAACCCAGTGGCGTAACTTTGTTTTAAAAAGTGGGTGGGACAGGTGTGTGTCGGAGGTGGTATGATAGCATTGCTAATACAATACTATCTCAGATATAAATATACAATAACAATTGCAGAAATTGCATTGGGTTTTTTTGATATATAACTCATGTTTAATGTGATAGTTTCATTCTTGCATCTATATATTGTTATTTCTGAGATTTTTCACGTGAATAAATGCATAGATTCTGGAAATTTGTTTGTATTGTCTAATGGTACATTTTTTGTTGAGCGTGTCAGAGGTTCTGGGTTCTAATCTGCCCTTGTATAGTTTTTTTTTCTCATCAAAACCGAATATTATCAGCGATTGTACATCAAGCGTTTTGTTTTGTGATTTCACCGGAACAAATAGAAAGTCTATGGTATAACCTCTTTAACCAATATTGGTGCTTCAGTGGTTCTTCCGGTTATTTGGCTGAGAAGTGCTATATAGCACCGCTATCATATACAGAACATGTTACGATATATAGCACCATAGCACCAAAAGTGGTTCCCCTATGATTACGAACCACTTTTAGTGCTATCTACTCACTTGCTCTTAAAGGGTTAGTTCACCCAAAAATGAAAATTCTGTCATTAATTCCTCACCCTCATGTGGTTGGACACCCGTCAGTCCTCCGTTCATCTTCAGACACAAATTAAGATATTTTAGTGTAAAGCTGATGCTGAGAAAGGCTTCAGATAGGCCTCCATTGGCATTCAGTACATTTACACTCACAAGACCCATAAAAGGCACTAAAAACGCCGTTACAAAGTCCATCTCACCACAGTGACTCTACAATAATTTTACGATGCGACAACAATAGTTTTTGTGCGCAAAAAAAAAATCTAAATAACGACTTTATCCAACTTGTTCTCGACTTCCGTGTGCCTCCACAACGCATGCGTGAGAATATGAGCAGATCCGGCGTTCGGGAATCCATGAAATGGTCACTTTAGTCCCATTTGAGAACTACGCCGAGACCTAAAGCACGATCAATGTAGAATTCAACAGCTGAGATACGCGCGTCTTCCTCTGCTTGTAAACAAATCTCTTCTGGGTCATGTGTCCGAACGCCGGATCTGCGTCATATTCTCACGCATGCGTCGTGGAGACACACACGGAAGACAAGAACAAGCTGGATAAAGGTGTTATTTAGATTTTTTTTTTGCACACAAAAACTATTGTCGTCGCATCGTAAAATTATTGTAGAGTCACTGTGGTGAGATGGACTTTGTAACGGCGTTTTTAGTGCCTTTTATGGGTCTTGTGAGTGTAAATGTACTGAATGCCAATGGAGGCCTATCTGAAGCCTTTCTCAGCATCAGATTTACACTAAAATATCTTCATTTGTGTCTGAAGATGAACGGAGGTCTGACGGGTGTCCAACGACATGAGGGTGAGGAATTAATGACAGAATTTTCATTTTTGGGTGAACTAACCCTTTAACTGGGCCTTGTGTCGTTATAAATCAAAGGGTGATCGGGCCTTTTCTGGGGCTGGGCCCAAGCTTTGGAATGGTCTCCCCTATCATGTGAGGTCTGCTCCTTACATTTTTAAATCTACTCTTAAATCATATTTTTATTCTTTAGCGTTTGAAAACCTCTTGTATATGTCTGCTTTGTACTCTGTACAGCACTTTGGATCAATCCATATTGTGTTTAAATGTGCTTTATAAATAAAGGTTGTTATTGTAGTATAGCAGGGGTTTTCAAACTTTATGATGCCAAGGACCCCCAAATATGATGAACCTTTTATGAGGGACCCCCTTACTAAAATACATCTCGATATTTTTTATGTATGAAAAAGCATTTAAACGGTTAGATAAATAGTAAGTGTGACATTATAAATACAACATATTGTTTCCAAACTTAAAGTGGCTATGCTTAATGTTGGATGTATAAACCGGAAGACTAACATAAGCAACTTTCACAATAAATGTATGAAAGCAGCTCACATACTGCCTTACAACCCCAGTGAGCGAGATAAAGGACTATAGTGAGAAAAACTCACTAAAGATACAAAGCAAACATGTACACTTCTGGAAAGTATGCATACACATTTATACACAGAATGTTTGATAGACTTAATACATTTTTGCTTTGTCTTTTTATTCTCTGAAATTTCCTGGGGACGCCTTAAAACCTTCTGGAGGACCCCTGGGAGTCCCCGGAGCCCAGTTTGAAAACCCCTTCCATTTAGCTTTTTTTTTTTTTAGACTAGAGTTTTTTTAGTCAGTCGCTAGAGCGTCTCTTGAGATGCAAGTGAGTGACTACTAGCTAGCCTCCATTACACATAGTTTTCTCATATGGAGCACAAAAGAAGATACTTTGAAGAATGTTTCAACTGTGACTTTCATCTATCCATCATCTTCCGCTTATCCGGGTTCGGGTCGCGGGGGCAACAGTCTAAGCAGAGACGCCCAGACTTCCCTCTCCCTAGACACTTCCTCCAGCTCTTCTGGGGGAATACAGAGGCGTTCCCAGGCCAGCGTCCAGGGTCTCCTCCCTGTGACTTTCATTGTTGGAAAAAACACAGTTTTTGTGTTATGCAAACAGGTCTGGAACAAGCCTCAGCGCTCCTCTCAGAAACTGAAGCCTCCGCGCCTCGATCGCCCCCCAGTGGCCGGTCCCAGTATAGCTCATAAAAGCTCCATGTATTACAATGGACGCGAGACACACTAAACAATTCAATTACACTTCAAATAATGGTTTCCTAAAGATAGTTTCTGCCATTTTAGGCAGTTTTTATCACGATGATTTCATTTCAAGTGTTCGTTTTTTAAATAAGTTTAGTTTTAGTGAGTTATTTGAGGCTATAAAAACGGGGGTGTGACATTATGATTGACGGCTTCTCTGAGTGAAGTTGTCACTGAAGCACTAACAGACTTTTTTGGGAGGAGATTGGAGCTTTACACCGTGTCCTAACTACACGCGATGCGACGCCGCGACACGCGATAAGTTATCTTTTCCATGTTAATTAGAGTTTTTGTCTTAACCAGCCGCGACGGCGACACGCTATGAATCTATTTTAGAAACGGTTTCTATTTGTCTGCGACGGCGCGGCTGGAATAACAACACAAAACATGGCAATAATAATCTCAGGTAGTGTTTATGTGTTTTATTTAATGTCAAAAGCATGTAATGTGACTTTGACTATCATTAAGTGCTCCTAGCTTTGTTAGTCGTACTAAAAGCAACAAGGGATAATTCCCCTCAGATCTTGAAATTAAACAAATTGAAACAAGAACGTTCAAACTGTGAACCAACAAGTATATTCTATGATAAAGATTGTTTTAGTAACTCAGTAAGTATTTTAGTAATGTTTAAATGGTGTAAAATTTGTGAATTTGATTATGTACTTATCCATTTCCTTGCGAGAGCAGTCAAGATTAATCTCTGGAGCCGTGCACTTGTCGCTTATCGCGGGAATCTTATCGCGTCGCGTGTAGTTAGGACACGGTGTTAGCTTTAATTTCTACATTTCCATAACTGTTTATTTCACAGCATCATCATGAATTGTTCTGCATCTGTGAGAGTGTGGGCGGGCTTTTGATAATCGCGCCTCTACTTCCTGCTCTCGACTGCGCAGACATAGCCAGAGATTCAGACTGACAGCAGAAATTCTAGGAAACTAGAAAATTCAAGCCATCTGCTTAGACAGAGTTCTGCAATTTAGAACACATTTTAAAGCAGAATTATCACACGCCAAGCAATCCTCGCTAGTTAAAACCAAGCGGCTCCTCCCGCAGTTTCTCCTGAAGTGAGTTAAACTGCAGTTCATGGACTGACCACTAGAGGAGCAGAATCTCATTGAGCTCATGTTAAAATGGCCAACTTTACAGCAGAAGAACACATGTTTACAGTCTGGGACAAACTGTGCTTTTGGTCTGTACGGCTAATGTTGCCCTTCATGACGACTGTGAGGGGGGGGGAATGTTTTTATAACTCATTAGTTTACATTATATAAAGCCATAAAGTTCTGCATAATTAAGGGCGTGGCCACTTTGAGTGACAGGTGGATTGCCGTTTGTCTGCTGTCTGTTAGTCATCACCTTAGCTCCGCCCACATCCCGCCTCTTTGCCCATTCTCTGTTATCCGGGACGTGTGATGATGCGCTGACAAAATGGCGACGGCCAGCTCGACCCGACTTTACACTTCAAAACTGCTCTTCAGAATCCCACGGGTGACATCACGGACACGAAACATCATAAAACACAGCATGCCAAGTGTTCAAAAGCAGTGCATCCACTACAAATGTTTCTATGAATATCCAACTTCTGGATAACGATTTCATGAAATTTCAACTCCATTAATGAAAGTGGCATATTTAATCTAAATGTGTATATCAGATGCAAAACAGTGTTTAAATAATTTTGTTTACTTCATTACTAACTCCTGTAAAAGAGTGCGTGAATATGAATACAGTATTCATCAAGCATTTCTAAAAATGTTGACAGTATCTCTTCAACTGAGGCGACTCTGCTTCAGGAACGAGTGTCCCTGCCAGTGCAAAGTCAAGAGCTCAGTCATTCAATCTGTCATGCGAGGGGTTGCAATGTAACCTGCTTATTTGGCACAATGCACACAAAAAAAAGAAGTGTTCTTCCAGAATAAGACCACACTCCCCGGAGCTTTTATTAGACTGCTAAAGTCACTGCTCTATATGAGTCCTGTGCATCTGCCGAAGGTTTGACAGAAGATCAGTCCGTTTGAATCGCCATCTGTCTCGAGGGAAAGCAGCCTCAGCGCCATTCTGTCTTCCGCTCACGAATCAATCGAACAAGACTAACTGCAATCTAAATGTGACTTTAAGAAAGTTTGTGGTAGGCACAATCACAAACAGTCCTGGGGAAATAAAGCTAATGGCACTCATGTGAAAACTAGTAAAGGAATTTCGTCATGAGCTTTTAGGAATCATTAGGAATCCGCATGCATGTTTGGCTGCAGTTTAGCTCTCATTAGGAGATTGTGGATATCAGCCGTGGTATTAAAGATAGACAGAAGGGGTCCAGTATAAAAGTGCGGTGTCACGGCATTGGACTCCGGTAGGCTCTTTGTATAGCTTTAGCCAGGAAACAATCTAAAAATCAGATTTTTTATTTTGTTCTTTACAAACAACATCTTGACAGAAAGGCTGTTTAAGATTCAGCTGAGGCAAAATGCTACTATTTTTTTATAGATATGCTACCTTTATAATGTCTCGCCTTATATATACGTAATATATCTGATACGTAAAACTGAAATGTTTTTTTACATAATTGAACAATCAATGTTTTGCTACACTGTAAATAATGTATGTGCTATGTACTTAAAATAATTATGGTAACATTATTATATTTTTGAGTCTTTTTTTGAGTCTGGGACCATTTTGGTGGATTTCCGCCTGGATTTGGCCGACCCAAATGTAAAAGCTTCCCATAGACACACACAGTGTCTCTAAACACACAATACTGCTGTCATTTTACAGGAAACCCTTTGATGTTTCATAAAGCACTGCTAAAAGTGATAGACATGTGAGTATATGTTGTCTGAGCTGTAATAAACCCCCCAAAAAAGAGGCGCTTTTTGATGTTTTTGGTTATAAATTGATTGTTTAAAGTGTGTAACTCAGGCCCTGTGAGCTCTAGCACCCTGCAGACAGTTTGGGCTGTAAACACTAGATTACAGAAAACACTGGGAAACAGAATTGTGTCTGGATCATGTATGCAAGATTTATTCAAATGGATCTGAAGGGAGGAATATGACCTTTTTTATGTAATTTCCGCCTACCTCCCCCATCCCCATATACAGTGATATACAGTAAATGCAATATCTCAGTGTCATTAACCCTTGTGTTATGTTGCGGGTCAATTTGACCCGTTTTGATTTTTAAGTTGTCAGAAATATCAGTTAACCTATGTTTTTTTTCTTTAAATTTTGTGACTTTTTCTCATTTAGGGTCATGAACATGCATGCAAAGTTTCAACACGCTGATGTGTTTTGACATATACACACACATTTACTGTTACGTTCGTGATGTTCACGGGTCAATTTGACCCGCATATTTTAATGTTCTAAGGCAATTGTAGAGACCCAAAATAATAACATTTCTTGGTTATATTTTGTTATTTTACTTTTTTACTAACCTATGAAGTTAAAAAAAAATAGCTTTTCCCCATTTTTTCAATACAGAAATATTTTGTGTATGCCACAAATGGTAAAAATGAGCTATAATTTCTTTTTTTAAATCTCTCTGAAATACTATCTAACCTACATTGTTTTTCTTGAAATTGTGTGACCTTTTCTCATTTAGGGTCATTAACATGCATGCAAAGTTTCAACATGATAATTCGTTGTGAAATGTGCATATCGAAATGTTATACACTCTTGCGGTTTGTGGGTCAATTTGACCCATATAGGACAGATATTCAAAAGCAACTGTACAGACACAAAATACAAAACACTTTGTTGTATCTCAGAGCTCTTTAACTTTTAACAACTTCATGAAGCAATGTTTTGAAATCGGCCATCACTGTATAAGTCGTAAAAGTAAAGTTTAAAACAAGTTATAGAAGTTTATGAACATGAAAATATATAACATATATATTTTTATATTTTATATAAAATATACATTTTAAAAACATGTTAAATTCTAAAACCTCAAGAAAATCAAAGCTAAATATCTGAACAAATTCTGTACCAAATTTTAGGTTGATATCTCAAAAAAAAAAAAAAAAAGTTTGTGCCCAGTGCCAACGTTTTCCACTAGATGACATGTAGACTCTTCGATTTCCATATATGGTTTGAGTGATCTGAACATTATATTTTCATACTTTTCAAAATTTCTATGAAGTAGACATCCTATTGAGAAGTAGTTTGGGCAGTAATGTTAATATTTGATTTGAATTCAATCTCTAAAATGCATATAAAAAAAAAATATGGAAAGAGTCAAAACATGCGTTATAGTTTGGTACCGCATCACAAATGACGAATCTATTGCTATTTATCTCCTGCTCTGTCATCTCTTTTGAAAATCAGTCACCAAATATGAAAATTAGAGTCTGTAAGCTTTAAAATGCTATAGAGTTGGCCAAGATTACTTTAGGTTTAGACTAAGATATTATTGTTCTAAATGTATAAAGGCAAGTGTCCTAAGGGCCAATCTTAAAAATAAAAATAATAATGGTTAAAAGTATTTTTATAAATCGTAAATTCAGATATTTATTCTTTGTAATGTGTGAAAAGTATTGATATTAAAAGTGAATTGTTTGTACCTGATTGTATGTGTTTTTTCATAGTGTGATTTTTGGGGAATTGTATTGAGTCCAATTAGGGTCAGTTTGACCCGGACCATAAGGGGTGTAAACAGAAATCGAACAGAGCACGAGGGTTAAATTCTGTTTTTCAGTGTTTTCTGAAATCTAGTGTTTACAGCCCAAACTGTCTGCAGGGTGCTAGAGCTCACAGGGCCTGAGTTACACACTTTCAACAATGAGTTTATAACCAAACAATCAAAAAGCGCCTCTTTTTTGGGTGCTCTTTTCAGTGCTTTATGAAGCTTCAAAGTGTTTCCTGTAAAATGACAGCAGTATTGTGTATTTAGAGACACTGTGTGTGTGTATGGGAAGCTCTTACATTTGGGTCGGCCAAATCCAGACGGAAATGCTCCCAGAGTAATTTAGTGTAAATAAGTTTGTGTAAAACAAATGCCAAAGTGATGCAAATCTCCAGAAAGAAGAGACTCTGAGCTTCATCACATATGAGGTCTGAGTAGACATTTAACATTTAAAGGATATACTTGATGACGTCAATCGGGGTCTGCAGAGTCTAAGAGGTTAATGGAATCTACCTTATTAAATCATGTAAAATCTCCTAAATTACTCTCAAAAGTGTGTGAATTAGAGTGAATGGAAATGCCTGTTTATATTTGACTGAGTTATGTTGTACAACTAAAAGACTGCTAGCACAGCACAAGTAGAAACAAACTAACAAAGGTTATGCTCAAAGCAACATGCTTCATAATATTAATACATGCAGTTATCCACAACCTAACCATAAGCTCTGCTCTTCTGCACAATAACGGTCAAAACTTCAACATAACAGAAACTCTTTCAAAAGTCAAACAACTGATCATTAAACATTAGGCAGTGGCTATTTGTACTCAAAATAAGTCATAATTTGTAAGTCAAAATATCATATTTTCTTAGCGATAGATGATATTTAACAAATGAAAATAGTGATATATTCTATTTACACCATATAAAAATATTTATTTGCAATATGTGTAAAGACTAATTAAATGCAATTTATGCTTTATTTTGACAGATACACACTATTTGCACCTCAGTATTGTTGTAAATTTACAATATGCAATAATAACAGAGTGTAAATGATTATATTTATTGAAATTCATAAATGGATGCCGCCTTAATGTGACAATAAAAGCCCTCCCTACACCGACCCCTATAACCCTACGCAACAAATGCTTTTATTATCATTAAACATCTCGTTAGGCACTTTATTTCCACATTTAGAACATTTTCTTCATTTGTATTGAAAGTAAATGCCTTTCTGATGTGATGTGATGGGAAAAGGGAGAAGAGCGAGCTCTGCAAAAGGAGGATTCGAACCCGGGTCGATAGCATCAAAACCAAGATCTTTAAAGGAACACGCCACTATTTTTGAAAATAGGCTCATTTTCTGTCTCCCCTAGAGTTAAACAGTTGAGTTTGACCATTTTCAAATCCATTCAGCCGATCTCCGGGTCTGGCGGTAGCACTTTTAGCATAGCTTAGCATAGATCATTGAATCTGTTTAGACCGTTAGCATCTCGCTCAAAAATGACCAAAGAGTTTAAAAAGTATTGTGATTTCTTGTTGACTGTTACTGCAAGTGCCCAACCAAGGTGAACACTGATCCCCATAATGGTGACTTGTGTTCAACATCCGTTTATGAAGTCTGTGATGAATGTGATGTCCTCTCAAAATTTGCAGTTGTATTGAAAATTTAACTAAGGCAAATGAGGAGAAAGATTGAAGGAAATTTGTTTAAAATCTATTAAAGGGATTCCCTGGTGTTAAGACTTGTATGGCTAAATATAACATAAATGATGTCTCTTACTGGAATATGTAGAGAAAACCCATGAAAGATGTACGTTATTTAAAAATCCATTATATATTTGGACAATGGGCGGCGCCATTTTGTTTGCGTTCTAGGTTGACGAAGTAGAATGGTTGCACTCTGCAATCAACTGGCCCTACCCGTAGCTATTTTTTTACCAGAACACAACTCGAAAAAAACAAAACCAATCAATTGCTTTGTAATGGACTTCTTGCACTCGTTTTCATCCCCTCCTTCAAGTGAACTGTATTACTAAAGTAGGGAATAGTGAATGAGGGTTTAGGGGGCGAGCCAGGGAGAGAGCTGGCCTACCGAATCGGAACCAGGTGACAAATTAGGCAAGTCAACCCTCATAACATTACAGCTGATTGAGCGGATGTGTGTGCGCACAGTGCGTGGATGTGCATGTGTGTATTTGCGTGTGCGCACAGTGCATGGATGTGTGTGTGTGCGCGCGCCGATCTGTTGGTGTGCGAGTTTGTGTGCACATGTGTGTTTGAGTGTGTTTTAAATGTAATTACAAAGCAATTGATTGTTTTTAATTGATTGGTTTTCAAACTCTGAAACATTTTTTGAGTTGTGTTGTGGTAAAAATAGTTACGGGTAGGGCCAGTTGATTGCCGAGTGCAACCATTCTATGTCATCGACCTAGAACGCAAACCAAATGGCGCCGCCTATTGTCCAAATATATAATGGATTTTTTAAATAATGTGGATCTTTCATGTATATTCTACTACATATTTCAGTAAGAGACATCATTTATGTTATATTAAGCCATACCAGTCTTAAAGGGATAGTTCACCCAAAAATGAAAATTAGCCCATGATTTACTCACCCTCAAGTCATCCGAGGTGTGTATGACATTCTTCTTTCAGATTAATAAAATCTGAGTTATATTAAAAATGTTCTGGCTAATCCAAGCTTTATAATAGCAGTAATAGTTGCTCTGTTTTTGAAGTCCATAAAAATGCATCTGTGCGTCATATAACTGCTCCACGCGGCTCTGGGGTGTTAATAAAGGCCTTCTGAAGCGAATCGATGCGTTTGTGTAAGAAAAATATCCATATTTAAAAATGTATTTCATTTTTTTCTATGGCTCTGCATCATCCGCGCCATCACTTCCGGCGAATAAGGTCAAAATACCGGCGCGATCATAGATATATACATAGATTCCTCATTAGTGCCTGCGCGGATCGGTCGAATGAGGCATCTACGTATATATATCTATGATCGCGCCAGTATTTTGACCTTATTCGCCAGAAGTTATGGCGCTGGGAATACTAGATGACATTCGTCTGATAAGAGGTTAAAAAAATAACAAATACTGTTGGGTTTCTCGCAGAAACCGATGGTTTCGTGTCTTCAGACATCAGTGTGTCGCCACGATCCGCAGGTTTAATAAGGATTCGTATGTCTGTGTGTTTTTACTCTCTTCGCTCTCAAACTCTAAAATATCCCCATTGACATCATTATACGACTATCACTGCAGCGGCTGGAGTTAAACATCTGCATTTGTGTTCTACCGAAGAAACAAACACACCTACATCTTGGATACCCTGGGGGTAAGCAGATAAACATAAACATTTCGTTTTTGAGTGAACTATCCCTTTAACACCCAGGGATCCCTTTAAGAATTGCTGACAAAATGGCACTCAAACTAATCAAGTAATCGTACATTGGGTTTTCTGAGTAACAAAGGCATAGTATGTGAACAGATACAGAGTACTAGATTTTTACAATTAAGTAAACTTAAAAAGTGTTAGTTAGAACAACTGTTCAATTTTACAGTGAAGTCTGTACAGAGCCCAAACCATCTGTTTAAACTGGACGTCAGTGATTAAAATGGGTTTATACCACGGGGCTGTTGAATGCTTGAATCTGATTGGTTGTCGAACGTTCTAAGGTGTGCGACTATTTTCAGGGAAACGCAGAGAAAAAGTAGTTCCAGCTGGTCTTGACCACATTACAGTTCCATATCACTCCGCCAAATGATTTCACTTATCTCAAAGGTCCCAAAACCCACAACGACACACTGCAAAAATGCTTTTCTTATTTAGTATTTTTGTCTTGTTTCCAGTCTATTTATCTAAAAAGTCAAACCAAGATGCATTTAGTAGGAAAGTAAAATGACATAAGATATTTTTTCTTGTTTTCTGGAAAATTTAAGTCAAAGTGAAGTGAGTTTGAACTGCTAAGTGAACAAGCTAAAGGATCTGCCAATGGGGTAAGAAAAATAATCTTGTTTTGGTTTGAAATTTAGTAAAATCATCTTTATTTAATCGTTTTTAGATATTTGGACTGGAAACAAGACAAAAATACTAACTAAGAACCCATTTTTTGCAGTGCACTGACCAAGCAAATGAATATAATAGGATAAAAACGACAAATTATTAGCCACAGATTCACGTTTCATTACATACAGAAAGCACACACACTCTCTCCCACTCAAAGGCACACACTCACAGTGCAGACACACACTCGCACAGAAACATGTTGTCAGCGAAGCTCTGGCGATTTTATCAGTAAAATAGTTTAGCAACTTAAAAGCTACATGACATTTGAATTAGCGAGGTAATAACGACGCAGTCCTTGGAGCAGATAAACTGTAATTGCAGTTTCACTATAGTAGTTACGCTGCAGTTGAGAGACACAGACTCAGGTAATTCACATTGGCTTCATCGCTCTCTCTCTCTCTCGCGCTCTCTCTCTCTCTCTCTCTCTCTGCATTAATAACTGCATAAGTCTGCTGTCAGTGGCTGAAGCCTCCGTTAACAGCTTGGGATAAGTTGCATAAGAAATGAGTTTGAAATGAAAAGGACAAAAGCCTGACAAATGTCTGGAAATACATCCTCTGAGGTGTGGTAACCGTAATATAAGCAGAATAATTGACTCCGGGCTGTTGAATTATAGAAACATAATGCACACGACCTGCATTACCACCTTGGATATGCATGATTTTCCAAAGAAAATCAACGGCTCGCCATCAATTATTCTTTAATTATTTGCTTTTGACATCCAATTTAGGCAAATGTCAACGACTGAATGCCAGTGGGCGGGGCCTATGGTGAGATTGTGTATTCCTAGGGATGTTCCCAAAGCCTAAATCCGAATTCAGTAGGAAAATGAATAATGCATTCTACTGAGCCCCTAAAGGGACATGGGTAGGCTTGCTGCGGTAGTCGGTTATATTACAGTACATCAGATATCACTTACCACGTGAGGATAGTAAAGAGAAATGACAATGTCGGAGGATTTGGTGCTCAACAGATCCTGTGTCACTGACAGATATCTTGTCAAATGTGAGGTCCGTACCGCCACTCCTTATACACAGAGTACGCATGATTGCGAATTAGAAAGCGAAAGTAAAAAGTGCATGCAATCAAAAGCGATTTCAATATTTTGCATGCCTGCAAATTATATACAATAAATGTCATGCCCCAAGTATGTAATTGTGAGTGAATGCAAATGCATTGAAATATATATTCTTCATTAAATAAATGCTTTGTTTGTAATGAGAAAGGGGTTTTAAGCTATGAAACTTGCAGGAAGTTTCAATGGTACAAAGACTTCTTAAATACAGTGCATTCGGGAAGTATTCACAGCGCTTCACTTTTTCCACATTTTGTTATGTTACAGCCTACTTCCAAAATGGATTAAAATCATTATTTTCCTAAAAATTCTACATAATGACAACGTGAAGTTTGTTTGAAATCTTTGCAAATTTATTAAAATTAAAAAACTAAAAAAAATCAGTATTCACAGCCTTTGCCATGTCAACATTGAGCTCAGGTGCTCCTGTTTCCACTGATCATCCTTGAGATGTTTCTACAGCTTCACTGGAGTCACACCTGTGGTAACTTCAGCTGATTGGACATGATTTGGAAAGGCACACACCTGTCTATATAAAGGTCCCGCAGGTAACAGCCCATGTCAGAGCACAAAACAAGTCATGAAGTCCAAGGAATCGTCTGTAGACCTCCGAGACAGGATTGTAGGGAGGCACAGATCTGGGGAAGGGTACAGAAACATTTCTGCAGCTGAAGGTCCCAATGAGCTCAGTGGCCTCCATCATCCGTAAATGAAGAAGTTTGGAGCCAGCAGGACTCTTCCTAGATCTGCTGCCGCCAAACTGAGCAATTGGGGGTGACGGGCCTTAGTCAGGGAGGTCAAGAACCTGATGGCTACTCTGACAGAGCTCCAGCGTTTCTCTGTGGAGAGAGGAGAACCTTCCAGAAGAACAACCATCTCTGCAGCTCTCCACCAATCAGGCCTGTGTGGCCAGATGGAAGCCATTCCTCAGGAAAAGGCCGCCTGGAGTTTCCAAAAGGCACCTGAAACTAAATTCTCTGGTCTGATGAAACAAAGATTGGCCTGAATGGCAAGGGTCATGTCTGGAGGAAACCAGGCACCGCTCATCTCCTGGCCAATCCCATCCCTACAGTGAAGCACGGTGGTGGCAGCATCATGATGTGGGGGTGTTTTTCAGCGCAAGGGTGACTAGTCAGGATCGAGGGAAAGATGAATGCAGCAATGTACAGAGACATCCATGATGAAGACCTGCTCCAGAGCGCTCTGGACCTCAGACTGGGGTGAAGGTTCATCTTCCAACTGGACACCGACCCTAAGCACAGCCAAGATAACAGAGGAGTGGCTATGGGACGACTCTAGGAATGTCCTTGAAAAAACACGTAAAAAACGACTGACACCTGACTTTGATTGGATTTTACTACCCCTCACTATCAATATTTTCACATTTGGGCATTAGTGTTTAGCTATTGCCCTATGTTTTCGAATTTCTGATGCTGGTTTCGTCTCGATCGGACTAGCGGTTTCGAAGATATCAGCTAATGTTTTTTTTAAGCGCTAAATTACCACACTGCACAAACCATACGCATAAATCTGGCAAGTCTGGTATCGTTGGACTCGGCAAGGATTCAGGAGACAAAAAAAGTTACTCCCATGAAAATAAGTCAATCACACCCAAAGTTATAAGCGTTAGGGTTCTCCACTAGGTGGTGCAGTTTCAAAACTTCTCAGGCTCCTTCAGGGCCTCGTGCTGATGACCCATACCGAGTTTCGTAAAAATCCATTCATGTTTTCATAAAATACAGCATTTTAGCACACAATTCAAAATGGCCGACAGCCAAAATGGCCGATATTGTAAAATTGTATATCAGACGACTCAGCATGACGTCCTAAATCTATTTTTTATGATTTTTGGACAAACGGTTCAGAAGTTATAATCAAAAATAGCGCTGTGCCGAAACACTGCATGTTGCCTCAGGTCATTCTTTTGATGACATGTACCAAGTTTGGTTTGAATACGATAAAGCGGTGGGGAGATATAGCCTTAAGTGTATTTTTGCAACCTGTACGTAAAATTTGTTCACGTGTTTATCGAAAACGATTTAAGAAATAAACTTGAATTCCATAACTTTTTGTCAGCATGGTCTGAAGATTGGTGTGATTAATGCTGGGCCAGTCCTCTATCAGTGTGCCAAATTGCATAACTTTCCCGCAAACGGTTCTATGGACTGCCATAGACTTCAATGGCAGAATAATAAGAAGAAGAAATCTAACGGTTTCAATAGGAGCCTTCGCACCTTCTGTGCTTGGCCCCTAAAAATGTGGGAAAAGTGAAGCGCTGTGAATACGTTCCGGATGCACTGTACACTGCATGTCAAAAGATCAACTGTCTCAACTGTCAACTGTCAACTGTCAACTGTCAACTGTCAACTGTCTCTCTCTGAATGTTAACAAGACCAAAGAACTGATTGTGGACTTCAGGAAGAGACAGCATCGGTCATACTCCCCTCTCATGATCAGCGGGACACCGGTAGAGAGAGTGAGCAGCTTCAAATACCTGGGTGTGAACATCTCCGAGGATCTGACCTGGACTACACACATCCAGACACAGGTGAAAAAAGCCAGGCAAAGACTGTACCACCTGCGCCAGCTGAGGAAATTCAGGGTTTCCCCAGCCATCCTGAAAACTTTCTATCGAGGGGCGATAGAAAGTGTCCTGACTCAGTGCATCACAGCGTGGTACGGGAACAGCACCAGTCACGACTGCAAAGCCCTGCAAAGAGTGGTGCGCTTATCCGAGCGCATCTCAGGCTCAGCTCTCCCGTCTCTGCAGGACATCTACACCAAACGCTGCAGAGGTAGAGCTACTAAAATCATCAGAGACATTAATCACCCTGCAAACTCTCACTTCACCCTGCTGCCATCTGGTAAGCGCTTCCGTAGCCTGATGGCAAAGACTGAAAGACTCAGGAGGAGTTTCTTCCCCCAGGCCATCAGACTCCTGAACTCAGTCACGTGACTCACTTCACCCCCGCACACACATAAACATACAGTCTTTTAACATTAACATCCACATACTGCAATTGCACTGCACTTTACGTCCCTATTGTTACTGCGTAACAACCTGTAATAAACCTTGCACATTATACTTCTTTATATATACATATTATATATTTTATGTTAACCACTTATTTTTAAGTCTACAGTTTATCTCACTTATCATATCCACATATTTTTTATATTTTTATTTTTATCTTATTTCCTATTTTTATCTTTTACTTGATTTATTTATAATTCTACTTATGTTAATACTTTTTATTCTAATTTTATTCTATTTCTATTTAATTTCTTGTAACTGTTATTTGCACTGTCCATGGAGCGGACCTGTTTACATTTCACTGCCAGTTGTATATTGTGTATATAACTGTGTATGTGACAAATAAAACTCTTGAATCTTGAATCTTGAAGATCAAGGCAAATTTGATTTCTCATGCCATGAACCCTTTAATTATAAGAGCTATCATTTAAAATGAAATGAACCAGAATTTTTTGACAGCCCGAAGCAGACTCAAAAAGTGTATATTTTGCTGGGTCTTCATCATAGTTCATTTCATTTTAAATGACAGCACTTGTAATTAAGTTAGTCTTGTCTTTCTGCGTGTCTGTTTCATGCTGACTGAGCATTATCACAACACATAAGTGCATTTGGCAAACTGCTGTGGAAATCACAGGCGTTCTGTCAGGTTCCTTCACGCTTCATTGAGAAGCAGGAGCGTTTTGCACCCTGGACACTATTTCCAGACAAATCTGTAAATATACACTGTAACGCCTGATGTTGTACTTACGGCACATCATACACATGATTTATTATTAAAATAGGTGTTGTGTTTTCTACTTGTTCCCATTTGCAGTTAATGTGAGAGAGTGTATAATGTGCCCTGAGAAATAAATGATAAACTTCACTTGCGGTTTCATTGATTTATTTTAAGTACTCTATATCGCCAAACGTTTTGTGACGCCTGCCTTCACATGCACATGAGCTTTAATGCCATCCCATTCTCAATCCGTAGGGTTTAATATGGAGTTGCAGCTCTAACAGCTTCAGCTCTTCTGGGAAGGCTTTCCTCAAGGTTTAGGAGTGTGTTTATGGGGATTCTTCTAGAAGCGCATTTGTAATGTTGGACGAGAAGGCCTGGCTCTCAGTCTCCGCTCAAATTCATCCCAAAGGTGTTCTATCCGGAGTGAATTGAGCGAATTGAGCGAATTGAGCGAATTGAGCGAATTGAGGGAATTGAGGGAATTTGAGTGAATTGGGAGAATTGGGAGAATTGGGAGAATTGGGAGAATTGAGCGAATTGAGCGAATTGAGCGAATGAGCGAATTGAGCGAATTGAGCGAATTGAGCGAATTGGGAAAATTGGGAAAATTGGGAAAATTGGGAAAATTGGGAAAATTGAGCGAATTGGGAAAATTGAGGGAATTTGAGGGAATTGGGAGAATTGAGCAAATTGAGAGAATTGGGAGAATTGAGTGAATTGAGCGAATTGAGCAAATTGAGCAAATTGGGAGAATTGAGCGAATTGAGTGAATTGAGTGAATTGAGCGAATTGGGAAAATTGAGGGAATTGGGAGAATTGAGCAAAATGGGAGAATTGAGCGAATTTAGAGAATTGGGAAAATTTAGCGAATTGGGAAATTTGAGGGAATTGAGGGAATTGAGGGAATTGAGGGAATTGAGAGAATTGAGGGAATTGAGGGAATTGGGAGAATTGGGAGAATTGAGCAAATTGAGCAAATTGAGCAAATTGAGCAAATTGGGAGAATTGAGCGAATTGAGCGAATTGAGCGAATTGAGCGAATTGGGAAAATTGAGGGAATTGAGGGAATTGGGAGAATTGAGCAAATTGAGAGAATTGGGAGAATTGAGTGAATTGAGCGAATTGAGAGAATTGAGCAAATTAAGCAAATTGAGCAAATTGAGCAAAATGGGAGAATTGAGCGAATTTAGAGAATTGAGTGAATTGAGCGAATTGGGAAAATTGAGCGAATTGAGCGAATTGAGCGAATTGAGTGAATTGGGAGAATTGGGAGAATTGGGAGAATTGGGAGAATTGAGCGAATTGAGCGAATTGAGCGAATGAGCGAATTGAGCGAATTGAGCGAATTGAGCGAATTGAGCGAATTGGGAAAATTGGGAAAATTGGGAAAATTGGGAAAATTGAGCGAATTGGGAAAATTGAGGGAATTTGAGGGAATTGGGAGAATTGAGCAAATTGAGAGAATTGGGAGAATTGAGTGAATTGAGCGAATTGAGCAAATTGAGCAAATTGGGAGAATTGAGCGAATTGAGTGAATTGAGTGAATTGAGCGAATTGGGAAAATTGAGGGAATTGGGAGAATTGAGCAAAATGGGAGAATTGAGCGAATTTAGAGAATTGGGAAAATTGAGCGAATTGGGAAATTTGAGGGAATTGAGGGAATTGAGGGAATTGGGAGAATTGGGAGAATTGAGCAAATTGAGCAAATTGAGCAAATTGAGCAAATTGAGCAAATTGGGAGAATTGAGCGAATTGAGCGAATTGGGAAAATTGAGGGAATTGAGGGAATTGGGAGAATTGAGCAAATTGAGAGAATTGGGAGAATTGAGTGAATTGAGCGAATTGAGAGAATTGAGCAAATTAAGCAAATTGAGCAAATTGAGCAAAATGGGAGAATTGAGCGAATTTAGAGAATTGAGTGAATTGAGCGAATTGGGAAAATTGAGCAAATTGAGCGAATTGGGAAAATTGAGGGAATTTGAGGGAATTGAGGGAATTGAGGGAATTGAGGGAATTGGGAGAATTGAGCAAATTGAGAGAATTGGGTGAATTGAGCGAATTGAGCGAATTGAGCGAATTGAATTGAGCGAATTGAGCGAATTGAATTGAGCGAATTGAGGGAATTGAGCGAATTGAATTGAGCGAATTGAGGGAATTGAGGGAATTGAGGGAATTGAGGGAATTGAGCAAATTGAGGGAATTTAGAGAATTGAGTGAATTGAAAGAATAGAGAGAATTGAGAGAATTGAGAGAATTGAGCAAATTGGGAGAATTGAGCAAATTGGGAGAATTGAGCAAATTGGGAGAATTGATCGAATTGAGCGAATTGGGAGAATTGGGAGAATTGGGAGAATTGAGAGAATTGAGAGAATTGAGCGAATTGGGAGAATTGAGCGAATTGGGAGAATTGAGAGAATTGAGAGAATTGAGCGAATTGGGAAAATTGAGCAAATTGAGCGAATTGGGAAAATTGAGGGAATTTGAGGGAATTGAGGGAATTGAGGGAATTGAGGGAATTGAGAGAATTGAGCAAATTGAGAGAATTGTGTGAATTGAGCGAATTGAGCGAATTGATCGAATTGAGCGAATTGGGAGAATTGGGAGAATTGAGAGAATTGAGAGAATTGAGAGAATTGGGAGAATTGAGCGAATTGGGAGAATTTAGAGAATTGAGTGAATTGAGCGAATTGGGAAAATTGAGCAAATTGAGCGAATTGGGAAAATTGAGGGAATTTGAGGGAATTGAGGGAATTGAGGGAATTGGGAGAATTGAGCAAATTGAGAGAATTGGGTGAATTGAGCGAATTGAGCGAATTGAGCGAATTGAGCGAATTGAATTGAGCGAATTGAGGGAATTGAGCGAATTGAATTGAGCGAATTGAGGGAATTGAGCGAATTGAGGGAATTGAGGGAATTGGGAGAATTGAGCAAATTGAGGGAATTTAGAGAATTGAGTGAATTGAAAGAATAGAGAGAATTGAGAGAATTGAGAGAATTGAGCAAATTGGGAGAATTGAGCAAATTGGGAGAATTGAGCAAATTGGGAGAATTGATCGAATTGAGCGAATTGAGCGAATTGGGAGAATTGGGAGAATTGAGAGAATTGAGAGAATTGAGCGAATTGGGAGAATTGAGCGAATTGGGAGAATTGAGAGAATTGAGAGAATTGAGCGAATTGGGAGAATTGAGCGAATTGAGAGAAGAGCGAATTGAGAGGATTGAGCGAATTGAGAGAATTGAGTGAGTTGAGAGAATTGAGTGAATTAGGAGAATTGGGAGAATTGAGCGAAAAAAGTGAGAAAAGAGTGAATTGAGAGGATTGAACGAATTGAGAGAATTGAGTGAATTAGGAGAATTGGGAGAATTGAGCGAAAAAAGTGAGAAAAGAGTGAATTGAGAGGATTGAACGAATTGAGAGAATTGAGTGAATTAGGAGAATTGGGAGAATGGAGCGAAAAAAGTGAGAAAAGAGTGAATTGAGAGGATTGAGCGAATTGAGAGAAGAGCGAATTGAGAGGATTGAGTGAATTGAGAGGATTGAGCGAATTGAGAGAAGAGCGAATTGAGAGGATTGAGCGAATTGAGAGAATTGAGTGAATTGGGAGAATTGAGCGGATTGAGCGAATTGAGAGAAGAGTGAATTGAGAGGATTGAGCGAATTGGGAGAATTGAGCGAATTGAGAGAAGAGCGAATTGAGAGGATTGAGCGAATTGGGAGAATTGAGCGAATTGAGAGAATTGAGTGAGTTGAGAGAATTGAGTGAATTGGGAGAATTAAGCGAATTGAGAGAATTGGGAGAATTGAGCGAATTGGGAGAATTGAGCAAATTGAGCAAATTGAGTGAATTGGGAGAATTGAGCAAATTGGGAGAATTGAGCAAATTGAGTGAATTGAGTGAATTGAGTGAATTGGGAGAATTGAGCGAATTGAGAGAAGAGCGAATTGAGAGGATTGAGTGAGTTGAGAGAATTGGGAGAATTGGGAGAATTGAGCAAATTGAGCAAATTGAGCAAATTGAGCAAATTGAGCAAATTGGGAGAATTGAGCGAATTGAGCGAATTGAGCGAATTGGGAAAATTGAGGGAATTGAGGGAATTGGGAGAATTGAGCAAATTGAGAGAATTGGGAGAATTGAGTGAATTGAGCGAATTGAGAGAATTGAGCAAATTAAGCAAATTGAGCAAATTGAGCAAAATGGGAGAATTGAGCGAATTTAGAGAATTGAGTGAATTGAGCGAATTGGGAAAATTGAGCGAATTGAGCGAATTGAGCGAATTGAGCGAATTGAGTGAATTGGGAGAATTGGGAGAATTGGGAGAATTGAGCGAATTGAGCGAATTGAGCGAATGAGCGAATTGAGCGAATTGAGCGAATTGGGAAAATTGGGAAAATTGGGAAAATTGGGAAAATTGAGCGAATTGGGAAAATTGAGGGAATTTGAGGGAATTGGGAGAATTGAGCAAATTGAGAGAATTGGGAGAATTGAGTGAATTGAGCGAATTGAGCAAATTGAGCAAATTGGGAGAATTGAGCGAATTGAGTGAATTGAGTGAATTGAGCGAATTGGGAAAATTGAGGGAATTGGGAGAATTGAGCAAAATGGGAGAATTGAGCGAATTTAGAGAATTGGGAAAATTGAGCGAATTGGGAAATTTGAGGGAATTGAGGGAATTGAGGGAATTGAGGGAATTGGGAGAATTGGGAGAATTGGGAGAATTGAGCAAATTGAGCAAATTGAGCAAATTGAGCAAATTGAGCAAATTGGGAGAATTGAGCGAATTGAGCGAATTGGGAAAATTGAGGGAATTGAGGGAATTGGGAGAATTGAGCAAATTGCGAGAATTGAGTGAATTGAGCGAATTGAGAGAATTGAGCAAATTAAGCAAATTGAGCAAATTGAGAAAAATGGGAGAATTGAGCGAATTTAGAGAATTGAGTGAATTGAGCGAATTGGGAAAATTGAGCAAATTGAGCGAATTGGGAAAATTGAGGGAATTTGAGGGAATTGAGGGAATTGAGGGAATTGGGAGAATTGAGCAAATTGAGAGAATTGGGTGAATTGAGCGAATTGAGCGAATTGAATTGAGCGAATTGAGGGAATTGAGCGAATTGAATTGAGCGAATTGAGGGAATTGAGGGAATTGAGGGAATTGAGGGAATTGAGGGAATTGGGAGAATTGAGCAAATTGAGGGAATTTAGAGAATTGAGTGAATTGAAAGAATAGAGAGAATTGAGAGAATTGAGAGAATTGAGCAAATTGGGAGAATTGAGCAAATTGGGAGAATTGAGCAAATTGGGAGAATTGATCGAATTGAGCGAATTGGGAGAATTGGGAGAATTGGGAGAATTGAGAGAATTGAGCGAATTGGGAGAATTGAGCGAATTGGGAGAATTGAGAGAATTGAGAGAATTGAGCGAATTGGGAAAATTGAGCAAATTGAGCGAATTGGGAAAATTGAGGGAATTTGAGGGAATTGAGGGAATTGAGGGAATTGAGGGAATTGGGAGAATTGAGCAAATTGAGAGAATTGTGTGAATTGAGCGAATTGAGCGAATTGGGAGAATTGGGAGAATTGGGAGAATTGGGAGAATTGAGAGAATTGAGAGAATTGAGCGAATTGGGAGAATTGAGCGAATTGGGAGAATTTAGAGAATTGAGTGAATTGAGCGAATTGGGAAAATTGAGCAAATTGAGCGAATTGGGAAAATTGAGGGAATTTGAGGGAATTGAGGGAATTGCGGGAATTAGGAGAATTGAGCAAATTGAGAGAATTGGGTGAATTGAGCGAATTGAGCGAATTGAGCGAATTGAGCGAATTGAATTGAGCGAATTGAGGGAATTGAGCGAATTGAATTGAGCGAATTGAGGGAATTGAGCGAATTGAGGGAATTGAGGGAATTGAGGGAATTGGGAGAATTGAGCAAATTGAGGGAATTTAGAGAATTGAGTGAATTGAAAGAATAGAGAGAATTGAGAGAATTGAGAGAATTGAGCAAATTGGGAGAATTGAGCAAATTGGGAGAATTGAGCAAATTGGGAGAATTGATCGAATTGAGCGAATTGAGCGAATTGGGAGAATTGGGAGAATTGAGAGAATTGAGAGAATTGAGCGAATTGGGAGAATTGAGCGAATTGGGAGAATTGAGAGAATTGAGAGAATTGAGCGAATTGGGAGAATTGAGCGAATTGAGAGAAGAGCGAATTGAGAGGATTGAGCGAATTGAGAGAATTGAGTGAGTTGAGAGAATTGAGTGAATTAGGAGAATTGGGAGAATTGAGCGAAAAAAGTGAGAAAAGAGTGAATTGAGAGGATTGAACGAATTGAGAGAATTGAGTGAATTAGGAGAATTGGGAGAATGGAGCGAAAAAAGTGAGAAAAGAGTGAATTGAGAGGATTGAGCGAATTGAGAGAAGAGCGAATTGAGAGGATTGAGTGAATTGAGAGGATTGAGCGAATTGAGAGAAGAGCGAATTGAGAGGATTGAGCGAATTGAGAGAATTGAGTGAATTGGGAGAATTGAGCGGATTGAGCGAATTGAGAGAAGAGTGAATTGAGAGGATTGAGCGAATTGGGAGAATTGAGCGAATTGAGAGAAGAGCGAATTGAGAGGATTGAGCGAATTGGGAGAATTGAGCGAATTGAGAGAATTGAGTGAGTTGAGAGAATTGAGTGAATTGGGAGAATTAAGCGAATTGAGAGAATTGGGAGAATTGAGCGAATTGGGAGAATTGAGCAAATTGAGCAAATTGAGTGAATTGGGAGAATTGAGCAAATTGGGAGAATTGAGCAAATTGAGTGAATTGAGTGAATTGGGAGAATTGAGCGAATTGAGAGAAGAGCGAATTGAGAGGATTGAGTGAGTTGAGAGAATTGGGAGAACTGGGAGAATTGAGCGAATTGAGAGAATTGGGAGAACTGGGAGAATTGAGCGAATTGAGAGAAGAGCGAATTGAGAGGATTGAGTGAGTTGAGAGAATTGAGTGAATTGGGAGAATTAAGCGAATTGAGAAAATTGGGAGAATTGAGTGAATTGAGAGAATTGAGCGAATTGAGCAAATTGAGAGAATTGAGTGAATTGGGAGAAGTGAGCGAATTGAGAGAAGAGCGAATTGAGAGGATTGAGTGAGTTGAGAGAATTGGGAGAACTGGGAGAATTGAGCGAATTGAGAGAATTGGGAGAACTGGGAGAATTGAGCGAATTGGGAGAATTGAGCGAATTGAGAGGATTGAGTGAGTTGAGAGAATTGAGTGAATTGGGAGAATTAAGCGAATTGAGAAAATTGGGAGAATTGAGCGAATTGAGCAAATTGAGTGAATTGGGAGAATTGAGCGAAATGAGAGAATTTAGTGAATTGAGAGAATTGAGCGAATTGAGCGAATTGGGAGAATTGGGAGAATTGAGCGAATTGAGCGAATTGAGAGGATTGAGCGAATTGAGAGAATTGAGTGAATTGGGAGAATTGGGAGAATTGGGTGAACTGAGCGAATTGAGTGAATTAGGAAAATTGAGAGAATTGAACGAATTGAGCGAATTGAGAGAATTGAGTGAATTGGGAGAATTGAGTGAATTGAGTGAATTGGGAGAATTGAGTGAATTGAGCGAATTGAGTGAATTGGGAAAATTGAGAGAATTGAACGAATTGAGCGAATTGGGAGAATTGAGCGAATTGAGAAAATTGAGCAAATTGAGCAAATTGAGAGAATTGAGAGAATTGAGAGAATTGAGAGAATTGAGAGAATTGAGCGAATTGAGCGAATTGAGCGAATTGAGCGAATTGAGCGTTTGACACATGATTTGCACGACCGGCACGAATCGTGCGAGTTGAAAAATCTAAACTTTGCCGGATATTCGCGCCGCGTTCACCAATCAGGAGCTTGCTCTAGTAGTGACAACAATGAGGAAAAAATCATATGTGGACACCCGGAGCTGTACGGCACATCTTCATACTTTATAGAAACAGGAATAAAAAGGATCTTGCTTGGAAGAAAGTGAGTGAGGAGGTCGGACAGTCTGGTGAGTTGTAATAAACGCTCTTTACTCAGTTTGAGCTCTACATAGAGTGATTTCAGGCTGATTGGGACACTTTCTGCCATTGAGATGACTTGGAAAAAGTGTCCCAATCCCCTTGAATTCACCCTATTGAGACTACAAGCTAGCTAAAGCCGCAAATTGAGCTTATTCGCCTGATTTTATAAACAATCCATGTCAGCCATTTCACAACGAGACGAGCCGCTGGCAGAAGACGCGAATTCACGTCTGTTGTGTCACATTTTTAAGCGTCCAACAATTTTCTCATAATGTAAATATTGTCAGAGCTCAAGATTTTATTACGTTTCGAAAAAATTTTAACAATTTTATTACAATAATATTGTAATACTTATTACATTATGTGTAGTTCTTACATTATGGGCAATTACATTATGAGTTGCTACTATGTAAATGAACTTGCCTTGATTCATATTGGCGGGAGTGAGAGATTGTACGTTTTCATCTTCTAAATGCGACTTTTATCATTGTTTTGGAGCACACAAGCTAATATATTCATGCTAAAAGCCAAAAAACAGGTTTCAGGGGGACTTTAAAGACGCATAACATCTGTAAAAGATAAAATTAGAATAATGTATATTGAAATTGTGAACCCAACTCACCCTGCTGGGGGAAAAAACACCTAATTAGACCCACATGCTGTGAAACTGGTTATTGCAGGTTTGGTGCTGGTCTCTTCTGGTGGACCAGCTCATCGTATTGATATATGGCTGTGTTATCTCAGCGGACTGGTAGAGGCCGCAGCATGCCAGCATTCAAATACAACATTTATTTAGTAATTTATTTGCAAAAGTTCTGGCAGTGAAATGTTTTTCCTCGACTCTGCAGCTGCTCAGTTTTGATTGCGTCCATATTGTGTCTGTGCTAAGCATCCAAAACTTGAACCACGCACGTATAGTAAACAAACGTATTGTTTCTGAAGCACTCAGCCAGAATGGAGCCAACCATAACAGTTTTTACAGATTCATTGTCATTGGTTCAGTCAGGTCTAGTGAACACAGTGCAGCGCATATCAATGGCTCTTTATCTGTCCAACTCAATAAAACTTTCCATTAAAGTCGTGTAATGAGATTCTCACCTTTGTCATTACTGAAGCTTTTTATGGGCCTCATTAAATGCCATTTATTATTATGCCTTAAGCGCATTAGGCATGCTTCACAGAACCTGTGAATTCAAACGCTGGGTGGTTTAGGCTGTCCATCAGGCGCATCTTTAACTTGTGTCTTTAACACCGATGGCCAAATGAAGAGCCACTAATGCATCCCACATCTCAGCCAAACTGGCCCGTGAAATGTGGCACATATGCAAGAGTCTGCCAATCTAATTCAAAGCTTCATGTGTAAACTGAACACAATGCTCAACAAACCGCTCAGAAAAGAGGATATGGACATATGGCATATCATTGTCGTTTAAGGATTTTGCATATAATTGATTATTCTTAATTAACAGCTGCTTAAAATGGTTGCTAGAGTTAAGAAAGCATGACCAGGACTAAATTGTAATCTCTACTATAAAATCCCAGTCAGGATGCTCATCCGCTGGCCACAGCACTGGAGCAAAATTAAATTTTTGTTTTTTTGTTTTTGAAAAAAATCATTATCACTTTTAGTGCCGAGATGAGTGTGGAAACTGCTATACAGGCCATACTGCACTTTAAAAAATCTGGCGTTATTTTTTCTAACCAAATCCTGGAAAGTGTTTGAGTAGCTTTTGTGTAACCCAGATCCTCGGTTAAACGTAACAACCCAGTGTTTGAGTAGTTTTTGTGTAACTCAGATCCTGGGTTAGACGTAACAACCCAGTGTTTGGGTAGTTTTTGTGTTACTCAGATCCTGGGTTAGACGTAACAACCCAGTGTTTGGGTAGTTTTTGTGTTACTCAGATACTCGGTTAGACGTAACAACCCAGTGTTTGGGTAGTTTTTGTGTTACTCAGATACTCGGTTAGACGTAACAACCCAGTGTTTGGGTAGTTTTTGTGTAACTCAGATCCTGGGTTAGACGTAACAACCCAGTGTTTGGGTAGTTTTTGTGTTACTCAGATCCTGGGTTAGACGTAACAACCCAGTGTTTGGGTAGTTTTTTTGTAACGCAGATCCTGGGTTAGACGTGACAACCCAGTGTTTGGGTAGTTTTTGTGTAACTCAGATCCTGGGTTAGACGTAACAACCCAGTGTTTGGGTAGTGTTTGGGTAGTTTTTGTGTAACTCAGATCCTGGGTTAGACGTAACAACCCAGTGTTTGGGTAGTTTTTGTGTAACTCAGATCCTGGGTTAGACGTAACAACCCAGTGTTTGGGTAGTTTTTGTGTAACCCAGATACTCGGTCAGACGTAACAACCCAGTGTTTGGGTAGTTTTTGTGTTACTCAGATCCTGGTTTAGACGTAACAACCCAGTGTTTGGGTAGTTTATGTGTTACTCAGATCATGGGTCAGACGTAACAACCCAGTGTTTGGGTAGTTTTTGTGTAACCCAGATACTCGGTTAGACGTAACAACCAAGTGTTGGGGTAGTTTTTGTGTAACCCAGATACTCGGTTAGACGTAACAACCCAGTGTTTGGATAGTTTTTGTGTAACCCAGATACTCGGTCAGACGTAACAACCCAGTGTTTGAGTAGTTTTTGTGTAACGCAGATACTCGGTCAGACGTAACAACCCAGTGTTTGGGTAGTTTTTGTGTAACCCAGATACTCGGTTAGACGTAACAACCCAGTGTTTGAGTAGTTTTTGTGTAACCCAGATACTCGGTCAGACGTAACAACCCAGTGTTTGAGTAGTATTTGTGTAACCCAGATACTCGGTCAGACGTAACAACCCAGTGTTTGAGTAGTTTTTGTGTAACGCAGATACTCGGTCAGACGTAACAACCCAGTGTTTGAGTAGTTTTTGTGTAACCCAGATCCTCAGTTAGACGTAACAACCCAGTGTTTGGGTAGTTTTTGTGTTACTCAGATCCTGGGTTAGACGTAACAACTCAGTGTGAGTAGTTTTTGTGTAACCCAGATCCTCAGTTAGACGTAACAACCCAGTGTTTGGGTAGTTTATGTGTTACTCAGATCATGGGTCAGACGTAACAACCCAGTGTGAGTAGTTTTTGTGTAACCCAGATCCTGGGTCAGACGTAATAACCCAGTGTTTGAGTAGTTTTTGTGTAACCCAGATCCTGGGTCAGACGTAATAACCCAGTGTTTGAGTAGTTTTTTGTGTAACCCAGATATTCAGTTAGACGTAACAACCCAGTGTTTGGGTTCACTCCAAAAAATGCTGGGTTAAAAAAAAAACAAGTTGGGTTGAAAATGGACTAACCCAGCAATTGGGTTGTTTTAACACAGCAGTTGGGTTAAATGTTTGCTTAAAACAACCCAATTGCTGGGTTAGTCCATTTTCAACCCAACTTGGGTTGTTTGTAACACAGCATTTTTTAGAGTGAAGTTTGTGTTACACAGATCCTGGGTCAGACCCAGTGTTTGTAGATAAATCTGAAAGCACTGTTTTCGTGTTGTCATGTGGACTGTGAAGATGGAGGTATTTGAAAACGATGGCGCATGTCTAGTCATGTGACGTATGTTGAACCAATAGATAAGTATGTTTATAACGCTATTGTTCCAGTTGTGTACTATTCACTTTCACACAGTTGCTGAAACAGGTAACTCTGCACAAACATAATAATGGTGAGTGAGTGCGATCTGGACGCATCAGTGAATGCGGAGATTAGGGGTGTCGCAATATACCGGTTTTGACGATAACCGTGATATTCAAAGCACAAAATATCGACATCGTGTTAATTTAGGGTGTGGCAATATGCCGGTATTGGCGATAACCACAATATTGAAAATGAACAGGACTGGTATGATAACATGACCGTAAATACTCCGGTGTCCCGAGTCTGACTGTAGCCGTCTTTTTTCCTCCCTCTCTATTACACACTGTTGCAGCCATAAAAATAGTTCAGCTTTGTTTGTAATGTCAAATTTGTTATATTTCGTTTCGTTTCTTTATTAAGTTAATTTAGAAAAAAAATTGGGGGGCAATTTTCGTTAGTTAAATTAAAGTTTTAGTTTTTTTCCTAATGACCAAGCGGCCAGCGGCAGACAGTGAGTTAACCGCATGTTTGATCAATTTATCCTCTCAAATCAACACTTGACTTGTCTTGCCTATAATAAAATCCATATATACAAAAAACTTCAAGAATATCACAATGTAAGTTTATATGTTTACTATCACCACCACAGTAAAAACGCATTTTTGACAAGCTGAGGCAGGCCCGCACGCAACGGCGCCTGCAAACGAAACGGGCTACACAATCTAAACTATAAAAATAAAAACATGCATTGTCTTACCTTATACCTCTCCGCAAAATGAATATAAATCCAATCTTCAATTCCCACTCTATAGGCTATGCAAATTCAGTTCACGAGTCGACAACGAAAGCAACAGATATGAGTTGTAGGCTATTTTATTTATCGGATCATTTCGAGATCAAAGGCCGTGATAGGAAAACGAGCGACCTAAGCACTGGTAAGAGCATTTAGTCTCATTCGTTTTAATGGAGATTATTGTGTTTTTGAGCATCTGATTCTGAGCCTTGGGCTACTTTCAGTTTCACTGGCGGCCGTTTGCGTCTTTTCTTGCATCTTCTTGTAGTCCCTTCAGCACTCGGTGCGCGCAGCGCGTGGTGGGAGCGGTGGATCATCTGAGTGATCGGATTTAAATCCGCCTCGAAAGAATTTCGGAAGACATTTACTCCTGATCTCTTCACAATATGATAGATATATGATCAGAGAAAACGAATTAAGTGAGCAGGTGTAAAAAGGCCATAACTCTTGCAGCTGTGCTGAAGGAACGCGGCGGTCAGAGTCACCAGTCAGAGCCAGTCGACGGTCGCGGTCTCATAGTTTATTTAATTAATGAATAATGTCTATTCTTGTATTTGTATTTGCAATCTAGTCATGGCCAATAACATTTATGTTAATATTTATTCATCATCATACTGTTGAACTTGACAGTATTTTCTCTCTTGTTATTTCATATAGGGAGCTTCAAAGACAATTTATCAGTAACAGAGTATTACCCTGTTTATCATTATCCAATTATGTTTGTTGGGTAAAAAATAAAACAAAATAAACAAAGTAAAAATTAATTGGTAACACTTTACAATAAGGTTCTTTAATTAACATGAACTAATAATGAACTGCACTTACAACATTTACTAATGCATTATTAAAATCTTGCTAAAATGCACTGTGAACTAACATGAACAAACCATGAACAGCTCTATATTAACTTACATTAACAAAGAAGATTAACTACTGCTGAACAGCTGTTGTTCATGGTTAGTTCGTTAACTAATGCATTAACTAATGTTAACTAATACAACCTTATTGTAAAGTGTTACCAATTCATTTGATAACTTTCTCCCCCAAGGTTCTATAGATATCGCGATATATTGATATCGTGATTTTTTTTTGGGCCACAATAACGTGGTGTGAAAAATCTGATATCGTGACAGCCCTAGCGGAGATATTTTGCTCAATAAAATGATCCTGCCAGAAGAATTGCGTAATAACTTTATGATGTGCGTTTCGTCTGTACCATCTCAGTGAGCCTTTAAGAGGTTTTACGCACGTTTTGTGAAACTTTTGGGAAACGCAAGTGTGGACGAAACTAAAGGAAACTTTAACTTTTTTCTGAACTTGATTTACAGGATACTCAGAGTGGCTGACAGCAGGAGAACGCACATTTGTTCTAACAGGATGGAAGCTCTTCATCAATATTACCTGCTAAGTGACATGTAAATCACGCCGGCTGAGAAACATCACCAAGGAGGAAAGTGAATCAAAGCCGAACAACCGCTTTGATGTCAAACCTCCAAATTATAGGATAGAGCAGGATGAGATTCCACCGACAACCAGGGTCAAAAATCGATGAGATTGTTAACATCTCTGAGGATCGTATATGCCATGCTAGTTTCTTTTCAAGATGTTCTTTTAAAATGCGCGCACATACAAAGTCAGCAGAGAATCTGTCAGACGCCTTTAATTCCAGTGTCGCTGTGTGATTTTGGACACTCTGAACCTTACAGAAATGTATAATGTGTTCCCTCTGCAGCTTTTGGGAGCAAATCGAATCTCTCCTGTAGAGATAACATCACTTCATAAATCCTGTACAGTAGCGCTTTTTATTCTAGTCATTTATAAGTGCATGAAGAAATGCTGCATTAACCGATAGCATCACTGCTCACGGTTTATCTACACTCTGAAAAATGCTGGGTTAAAAACAACCCAAGTTGGGTTGAAAATGGACTAACCCAGCAATTGGGTTGTTTTAACCTTTGTTTTAACCCAGCAATTGGGTTGTTTTAACCCAGTGAATGGGTTTTTTTAACCCAACAATTGGATTGTTTGAACCAAGTGAATGGGTTGTTTTAACCCAGCGAATTGGTTGTTTTAACCCAGTGAATGGGTTGTTTTAACCCAGCAATTGGGTTGTTTCAACCCAGCGAATGGGTTGTTTTAACCCAGTGAATGGGTTGTTTTTGGTTGTTTTAACCCAGTGAATGGGTTGTTTTAACCCGGCAATTGGGTTGTTTTAACCCAGCAATTGGGTTGTTTTAACCCAGTAAATGGGTTGTTTTAACCCAGTAAATGGGTTGTGTTAACCCAGCAATTGGGTTGTTTTAACCAAGTGAATGGGTTGTTTTAACCCCGCAATTGGGTTGTTTTAATCAAGTGAATGGGTTGTTTCAACCCAGCAATTGGGTTGTTTTAACCCAGTGAATGGGATGTTTTAACCCCGCAATTGGGTTGTTTTAATCAAGTGAATGGGTTGTTTCAACCCAGCAATTGGGTTGTTTTAACCCAGTGAATGGGATGTTTTAACCCAGTGAATGGGATGTTTTAACCCAGCAATTTGGTTGTTTTAAACAAGTGAATGGGTTGTTTTCACCCAGCAATTGGGTTGTTTTTACCAAGCGAATGGGCTGTTTTAACCCAGCAATTGGGTTAACTGTTTGCTTAAAACAATCCAATCGCTGGGTTAGTCCAGTTTCAACCCAACTTGGGTTGTTTTTAAACCAGCATTTTTTAGAGTGTAGACTCTTTGCAAAGAATTTCTAAAGCAAGAATTAATTTGTAATACATTAGTCCAAAAAAAATAAGTATTCAACTTCCATAATTTTTTGTGGCCAATCTAAAAAGCAAATGTCCCTTTGTGCTGCATGAACTCAAATAAAAACACATGAAAAGATTTGCTATTTGATAGGATCGATTCAATTAAGTGAAGTTAAAACAGCTGAATCCTAAGGCTTTTAATCCGCTGTTCTACTCTACTTGGGAAATGATAGTATTATCTATAGACAGAAACCCAAAAAGCTTGAAAACAGGCAAAACCCCAAAGAGCCATTTGCGTTAAATCAGCAGGAATCTCAGCAAGAGATCCGTTCGGGGACTTTTGCCTTGTAATAACTTTTGTCATGTTTTATTCAACTGAGTTCAGCTCTTGCTGCGAGTCACTTATAAGCTCAAATCCTGATTGACACCCAGGACACACACACTATTTTCTATAAGCTTCTTTGACCACCTTTCCCTGGCTTCACTCAACCACCATATTCACGATTCAGGGTCTGCTAGAACATCAAATGGACATTTACTAATACAGTGTCAAAGTGGATGCATGTATTCGTCCTCCTAGCAATTGGTACAACAATGTTCAACAATAATCTAGTTTCAAAAGAAAAAGAGACACTGTCAAACTTCAGTGAAAGAACACAGTGTTGCCAAACGAACCCTATGAAACGCTGCCAAGGTATCAGAGCAAGATCTTCTGTCTTCAGGGGAGTCACAATGGTTTAAATGTTCCCTTCTTCAGAGGAACGCAGAGGCCATCCCATGACAATTTACAAGCATTTTATTTATTTCACAAAAAAAACAAAACACACAGATGGTGGCCCATGCATTAAACACAGACCTCAAGAAGAGGTTGGTGGCTATATGAATTAATAATACGATTAATATTAAGTGAATGACAGATAGATCCTTGAATTAATCAAAATATAGAAATAATACATAATGTATTTTCTGCAGCATTAACTATAACGATAAATCGTTCTAAATATAGTTCACTGCAAATTTCCTTGTTAGTCCAAAAACAGCAATATACCACAATATTTATAGGTATTTAGCGATGGCATTGTCAGGCTTTTTTATTTACAAAAATAAATTCCCTGCACAAAATATAATAGTATTGTAATATAACAATATAATATGTAATGATAAAGTTTACAGTGGCTTCAAAAAATTTTTTTTTAAATCCTGAGGCACATTCTTTGTTCTTAATTTTCTAGAATTGGAGTTTAAAAACCTTACTGTATTTTATTGCGTAGTACATTAAGAGAAGGTTGAACACTTGACGTCGCAAACAAGACTAATCAACTCGTAAATACTAACTTTCCAAGAGGAACGCACCAAAATATAATGCTAAAATCAATGCGCCTTGAATGCACCAAAAAAACTATGGTAGTGTCGCTCAGTGGACTCAAAGTGTGCATTTAAAAAAGATCCAGGCAATCTAATGGGCAAAAAAAAAAAAAAAAAAAAAAAAAAGAGTTGAACACCAGGGGAAAAAAAAGTGATTCAATTGTGTACATCGGTCCCACATAAATAAAATAAATTAAGTTAAACAAACATAATTTGTTCATGTAACTTCAACATTATAGAATGAATCCATTTTAAAGGGCTCATAAATTGAGAAATCAACTTTCCGTTGAGCCTTTGATATATAAAAATTCATCGTAATATAAGAATATCCTGTAAGTTTCGGAGCTGAAAACTTCCTTGTTAGTCAAAGAAAAGCTTTTATTGAAACCAGACCCAGCAAACGAGAGATCTCAGAATATGCCACACCTTGAAGTCATCGTGTGGTGAAGCACCGCCTCAACAGAAGAGTAGCCCCGCCCACGACTGGAGGAGCTAAAGGGATCGCGCTAACGAGCAATAAACATGCCGAAGAGAGCAAGATATTGCGCTGTGCCTGGTTGTGGAAGAATACAGTCGTGCATAAGCTTCCTTCAGATTCTAATATTGGGAATGTGTGATTGAACTTTATTTTTAATGAAGATCCAGCTCACGTGGGGAAGACACTGGGCGTTTGTTCGCTTAATTTAACCGCGGATTCATTTGTAAACAAGACACAGGTCGAGACTGAATTTGCAGACAGATTGAGATTAAAACACAATGCTGTGCTTCTGGATCCGACAGGAACGCTGCAACACTTGTGTGAGTAAAACATGTGTTTTATATGTGATAGTATTGCATTGTTACAGATCGTTTGATATCTACTGATGATGTTGTGGAAGTTTTGAACATGCTGATTCGTCTGCAGTGAAGTATTGCTGATGTTTGTTGGCAGTGGGCGTTTACACTGAAGTCTCACAGCAGACATGCCCCTTCAAACAGGGCTAAAATCAGGGTAGGAAAAATGCTTTTATTTCTAAATATGACAATTTTTGATGTAAAAATCATGCTAACATTATAAGTGCACCCCAGGAAACTAACGTCAACAAAGATTTATACTGTAACAAATGTATGGTTCATTGTTAGATGAAATGCATTAACCAACTTTAATATTGGATCCTTATCTTACACATTCATATTTCTGGTCACACATCTAATTAAAAAGGTTTGATAAACTAATACACAATTACAAATAGTGTAATAAAATGTCATAAAAATGCTAAATGCATTGGTTTGTTCGCTCCCTATGTGGACGGTAGACTCGGCTCACTGGAGTTTGGAACAGAGCTCATGTCTTCACTCCAGAGCTTGTTAGAAGTCCAGGGGGAAAATACATCATGTTTTAACAGTAATAAATTTCATCCCATTTCTAAAGAGAAAAAAATACTAAATGCGCCTGGAGGGTCTTTAAGCGTTTAACTGCGATGCTATCTATTTCTTGTTTTTCTCCGTAATTTCCACTGGGCTTTGAAAGTTCCCTAAATTGTTTTCTACTCTGTTCCAGTGTTGCTGTTCTTTTTCATCGCTCAGTCTTTCTGCTGTCAATTATCTGGCACTGAAAAACACAATGAGGACTTTTCTTTATGTTGAGAGATTCGCCATGACCAGCCAAACGATGATCTCTGAGCGAAGACGTCTCATTCAGCCAAACAGGGAAGTTCAGTATTAAGCCTCGAGATGCCCGAGAAGGTTCTGGGAAACAACTCCACATTGTCTTCTTGCAGCTTGTCAGTGATTTAAAAAAATAAAAAGGGTGGTCGGACGGACAACACACCGGACCAAAAGACGAATTGCTGCTCAAATTCTTGGCCGTACCTTTGACCCTGTCAGTGTGTATTCTTGAGTAAAGAACGCAAGGCAGGAACGATAAATAAAGCAAATCACAAGTGAATAGAAAGTCTCCTCGTACAAGTGAGTTTAATACTAAATCATCAAAAAGATGAACAACAGATTCTAGAAGAGCATTCCAAGCGTTCAGAAAGAGGAAGCTAATGCAGTGTGGACAGCACAGAGTTAGAAACACGGTTTCTTTAGAAGGGCTTTTTTGGATGTTTACATATTAAAATTGAATAGGAGAAAACATTTAGAGACAACTACAAGAAAGGCTCCCAAATACAGCTCTGGGAAACTGCAATGAAAGCATAAAACCACAAAACAAAATCCCAAGACGTATAATTTGTCAAAACGGTATCTGTAACGTATCAAATGTGACCACTCTCTAAATCATATTCATGGGATATTATGTCTGTGGGCAACTTGTTTATTGCATTTCAGCACGCTTATAAACGCTTCGTCCTGTAACAGTCATAACCTCTTCAAGAGAAGGCCAGTTTCTTTCTGTATTTCAGTGATACAGCTTCTTCTGTGCATGCATTGACAGATACATTTCTGTGTTTTACGGTAGTCTAAAAGGTCTTAAATCACTGCCTATACACACATGCATAGAGACAGCAAACAGCAAAATATGTCATGTTGTAAATGGTGCATATACACTATATTGCCAAAAGTATTGTGCCGGAGTACAGATGTTCAATCCCTTCATGGCCACAGGATTTATAAATCAAGCTCTAGGCCTGCAGACGCTTCTACACACATTAGTGAGAGAATGGGCCGCTCTCAGGAGCGTGTGTGAGTGTGTGTGTGTGTGTGTGTGTGTTCGCTTCTACACACATTAGTGAGAGAATGGGCCGCTCTCAGGAGCGTGTGTGTATGTGTGTGTGTTCGCTTCTACACACATTAGTGAGAGAATGGGCCGCTCTCAGGAGCGTGTGTGAGTGTGTGTGTGTGTGTGCGTGTGTGTGTGTGCGTGTGTGTGTGTTCGCTTCTACACACATTAGTGAGAGAATGGGCCGCTCTCAGGAGCTCAGAGAACTCAAGCGTGGGGCCGTGATCGGTGGACACCTGTGCAATAAGACCATCTTCACTACTAAATATTCCACACTCAACTGTTAGTGGGATTATAACAAAGTGGAAGCGATTGGGAACAACAGCAACTCAGCCACAAAGAGCGGGGTCAGCGCATGCTGGGGGTAACAGAGCGGGGTCAGCACATGCTGAGGGTCACAGAGCGGGGTCAGCGCATGCTGGGGGTCACAGAGCGGGGTCAGCACATGCTGAGGGTCACAGAGCGGGGTCAGCACATGCTGAGGGTCACAGAGCGGGGTCAGCACATGCTGAGGGTCAGAGAAGTCGCCAACTTTCTGCAGAGTCAAGAGCTCCAGACCTCCAAACTTCTGTGGCCTTCAGATGAGCTCAAGAACAGTGTGTAGAGCTTCATTGAATGGGTTTCCATGGCCGATCAGCTCATGCAAGCCTTAGTGCAATGCAGTGCAGTGGGGTAAAGCGCGCCGCCACTGGACTCTAGAGCAGTGGAGACGTGTTCTCTGAGTGACCAATCACGCTTCTCTGTCTGACAATCCCATGGACGAGTCTGGGTTTGGCGGTTGCCAGGAGAACGGGACTTGCCTGACTGCATTGTGCCAAGTGTAAAGTTTGGTGGAGGGGGGATTATGGGGTGGGGTTGTTTTTCAGGGGTTAGTTCCAGTGAATAGAACTCTTAATGCTTCACCAAGACATTTTGGACAATTTCCTGCTCCAGACTTTGTGGGCCCAGTTTGGGGACGGCCCCTTCCTGTCCCAGCATGATTGCTCCAGTGCTCAAAGCGTCTCCATAAAGACACGGATGAGCGAGTTTGGTGTGGAGGAACTGGAGTCCTGACCTCAACCTGATAGAACAGCTTTGGGATGAATTAGAGCGGAGACTGAGAGCCAGGCCTTCTCGTCCAACATCACAAATGAAGAATCCCCATAAACACACTCCTAAACCTTGCGGAAAGCCTTCCCAGAAGAGGCAGGTGTCACAACACTTTTGGCTATTTAGCGTAAGTATCTCAGTTTTCTTTATTGTTGTAAAGCAGATAAAGTGATGTTTTATAGATTTAACTCTCAATAAGAGAGTAAACAAGTTTTAAGCAGCTTTAATTTCAATGATCAAATCAAACACAATCTGCATAATACTATAGTAGAATGCATTTGAATGTCTAAGGGCGTTTGCATGACACCATTTTCAACTAAAAACTGAAATCTTTGTATGCGTTTTGGCCGTTCACTTACACAACAACGTTTCGAGAGCCTGAAAACACAAACTCAATCACTTTAAGTTTTTGAAAACGATGCTGTTATCATCAACCCAGCGATTGGGCTGTTTTAAGCAAACATTGAAACCAACCACTGGGTTAAAGCAACCCAATTGCTGGGTTAGTCCAAGTGGATTCTGTTCAATAAAATATCTCCCTTTGTGGACTTTGTGTTCTCAAATAGCAACATTACAAACTAGCTACAGCTGAACAAGTGAAAAAGCATTAAACTCTTTACATTTTCTAGAGTATCAAGTGATTAAAACACACACACACACACACACACTCACTCATCTACAGCTCCTCTCTGCTGTGGTCTTGTCAGAAGCCATTGCTGGTAGACGGCCACCGGGTTGATGTTCCAGTGTTTGTGGAAGGAGATCGGGCTCTGGCGTGCCAGAAGTTCTTTCACATAATCATCCGGTCGGGCCTGTGGTCAGAAAGGAGACCATGGATTATACCAGCGGTTTCACACAGCTCAGCATACACATGAAAACCTTCATTTATAAAGACACATCTGTCAATTTATAATCGTTTCTCAGATGTTACCCTGAACGATTCACAAATTATGTACATGTACAATTTTCTTGTCTTTTAGATATAATTGTAGCTTTTTAAAGGGATAGTTGATCCAGAAATTAACATTCTGTCATCCTTTGATTAACACTGTTCGAAACCCATATGGCTTCTTTCTTATGTGGAACACAAAAGTGGACGACACTGCCGTTCAAAATGGGGTCAGTAAGATCATCAAATCTCATTTGGCTTCAAAAGACACAGTGCACAAGAGTTACGCACCCCTTTTATAATGCTTTTTCGTGATTGTCAGCCTCTAGTCCCTCCCCAGATAGCAGATGGTAATGGCATTGAATCAATGTGATGGTGGTTAAACATCATGCTTGCACTCTCAGAAAATGAAACAACAACCACACAGCCAGAAATCAGCTGCAAATAAAAGACGACAATAAATCTCTCAAGATCACAACAGATTCTTGCAACAGATCAGACATTACCGCAATGCTAGGAGCAACATAGTATAAAAATCATCAAGTACACTCTGAAAAATGCTGGGTTAAAAACAAACCAAGTTGGGTTTAAAATGGACTAACCAAGCAATTGGGTTGTTTTAACCCAGCAATTGGGTTGCTTTAAGCAAACATTTCACCCAACCGCTGGGTTAAAACAACCCAAATGCTGGGTTAGTCCGTTTTCACCCCAACTTGGGTTATTTTTAACCCAGCATTTTGTTACCATTGTTGAGATGCATATGTCTGTGTGTGTCAAAACAATTCCCCAATGTATTTAAAAATCAAAAATCAGAATGTCTGATCTGTTGCAAGAAAGTATTCTTGGTGAATATAATCTATAACAAATAACCACTTTTGGTTGATAATACAACACTTATTTCTGTGCCATAGTTATTATATTGATTAATAATAGATAGCTAATTTGTGTGCTTTGTATATGTGCATTTCTGAAATGCATAACATGTACAAATCAATTTAAATTGTAATGAAGATGCACTTTCTGTGAAGCTGCTTTGAAAAGATATGTATCGTGAAAAGCGCTATACAAATAAATTTGAATTGAATTTTGGTCAGGGATAAGATTAGTAGTGAATTGTTCTACTTTATGATACTGAAATCTATATCACCTGATAATCTTTGTTTCTGGCTTCCTTTGCAACAAATGTGATTTGGTTAACACTGTTAAAAAGACCACAAACTCACATAAAAAGCAGAGAGTCAAACTGCCTAACTAAATGGGACCCTGATCACCATAATGGTGACTAAGTATTTTCAATAAATCATCAACATCTAAACCTCTGTTAATTTTTAAAAAGAACTTGCGTAGATGAATGACAGAGGTAACGTCGGTCTGGTTAGTAATAAGAGAAGCTGGTAATGCTGTTTGTGCCTTTGCTTAATCCTCCTCTACTGAGATCTTGAGAGATTTATTGTCTTTTATTTGCAGCTGATTGCAGGCTGTGTGGCTTTAAGTCAGTTGTAGTTGCTGGGTTTCATTATCTGTGAGTGCAAGCATGATGTTGAACCACCATTACATTGATTCAATACCATTAGCATTGATTTTTGGATGAAATTTCAACATTTTTTCAAACATTAATTGGAGGTGCAAAAGTGATGTTGTTTCAATGCGGTCAAAGTTGACACATTAACATTGCTTGCTATCTGGGTATTTACTTTCATTGTCAAGTCAAGTCACCTTCTTTTATAAAGTGCTTTTGACAATATAGATGGTTTCAAAGCAGCTTTACAGAGATATTAGGAAATTAATGGAAGAGAGTTTGTTTTGGCTGAACATCACCTCTAGAAACAAGTTATTATCCAGCTGAAGTGAGTTTTTGATTGACTAATTTCCGTTGTGAGAAAATCATTAGTTATTTACTTGAGGGCCGCTTACACAACACCATTTTCAACTAAAATAGCAAACTTGTAATGCGTTCTGGCCGTTCATTTGCATGGCAACAGTGTTTGGTGGCTTGAGAACGCAAACTTTGAAATAGTTTTGAAACGATACCGTTATCATCTTCGTGTAAACTTCAAAAAAGGTGAATCTGTGAGAACGAGGACGTAAACATCACATGTTCAGTCTATAGGCAAGCGTGTTTCAGTACGTATGTGCGCAGGCATGTGGTTTTTCTTTACAAAATGGCCGCCAAATGACTTGTCTGGCATGCCTAATACAGCATTTTAAGTCGTTTCCGCTCATTTTGATAATGTTTTTATCTGTAGTCTAACGGTCACAGTCTCTCTGAGACTTCAGGGATGAGCTGGTCGTGTCTAGCGCAGGTCCAGCATCTGATCTGGATCCGGCTGACTACAGTAAACCTCGGGATAAACAGAGAGACTATCATTAGCGTAGATGCCATTCTTCTGATGATGTCACGAGTACATCAGGTGTTATGGGAAGTGTTCCCGGTTCCGGCTGACCTGGTTAATGCAGCCTAACAATCATTTAACTGATTTAAATCATATAAATTAATAATGTTTTATGTGTTTGCCATAGTAAAGAAATGTGTTTTTAGTCTAGATTTAAACTGACAGAGTGTGTCTGCTTCCTGAACAATGTTAGGAAGACTATTCCAGAGTTTAGGAGCTAAATAAAGGATCGACCACCTGCAGTTGATTTGGATATTCTCGGTATGATCAGCTAGCCAAAGTTTAGAAAGCACAGTAGACGTGATGGAGTATAATGTGTTCAGAGCTCGCTCAAGTATTGGAGATAAACCATTTAGTGCTTTGTAAGTAATAAGCAAGATTTTAAAATGTCTGCGATGTTTAATAGGCAGCCAGTGCAGTGTTGACAGAAGTGGCTAATATGGTCACACTTCCTGGTTCTAGTAAGAACTGGAGCTGCTGCGTTTTGGACCAGCTGGAGTTTGTTTATTAGGCGAGCAGGGCAACCACCCAGTAGAGCATTACAATAATCTAGCCTTGAGCTCATGAACGCAAGTCCGGATTTTCTGACTTTTCGGTTTGGTCTGAATCAAAACTACAGATGTGAAACCTCCCCTGACCACGGTTCGACCAAACAGACGAAATTTGGTCCGACGAAAAGAGGTCGTCTCAGTGCGGATCAAACTGAATAAAGGTTTGGTTCGTTTGTAGTGTGAAAGCACTTTCTGTACGGTTCGTACTTTCAGAGCATTTACAGGAAGTTCCTGTTTATGTTTAAATATTATAATGTTATTTTTAAATTTCATCTCGGCTATATTGATTATGAAAAGTGAAAAGATGCGCAATATGTCAGAAGACATAAATGATTTTGACCACTTCATTAAGTTTTGTTTTGTAGAAAGCCTTTCTTTAAAGTAAATTTCGTTTTGTATATATTGTATCTTAATTTTAATCAATGTTTCATCAGCCAGTCGCCCGGATTTCATAAATAAGAAGCAAATCGGCTATAGCAGACAATAATCGTGATATGGAGGCGTCGGAGCGATCACGATTGCTCTTGAACACATCTCATAAATAAACCCAAACTCAGCCTCACAGACATGAGAAATATGTGTATAGTCAAGTCAAGTCAAGTTTTACTTATAGCACATTTAAAATATAACAGAGTAACGCCAAAGTGCTGTACAATAAGACAAAGTGCATATAAACAAAAGCATAAAAAGAAACAAGGCAGATACACAATATAAACACTGTATAGAAAGCTTGAAATGTCTACTTTTAAACGAAACAATTCAAAACGAAAAGAAATAGTCACGCAATGCGCACTGTTCACTAGTGGCAACGATATGCGTCCGTTCATTCATTCTTGTCAATGACACTGACGTCAGACGCACGTCTGTTTACTAAACAATCAATGTCCAGATGCCGCCCACAGAGATGACGATGACAGGACATAAGTGTGTCATGTGCAGTTCTTTAGTGCGCTCGCATAATTGCAATGTGAATCCAAACCAAAACTAACAGAATGTATAAAATGTATCTCAACATGAACTTTGGTTCGGACCTTGGTGTGGCCTTTCCGTGTTATGTTGCGTTCACACCAAACGCGAATAGAGCGCCTAGAGCGAGTTATTTCAATGTTAAGTCAACGGAAAGGCGCGTTGGCGGGCATCTGGTGGTCCTGCGGCGCGATGGACACGCTTTCACCTCATTCGCGCGTCCAGTTCGTGCGAATGACGCGAATTTGACGCAAATTGAACGCCTTGCACGATATGCGCGTAACGCGCGAATGGTGGTTTTTGTGCATTCACGCGTTTGAAGCGAATTCGCGTCTGCCGCCCGAGTTGATTTTTTTTTACTTTGCTGTCAATTTGCGCCGCGTTAACCAATCAGGAGCCTGCTCGCTGCTGTCACGTGGTGAAGTGACGTGATGAACATGAGATATAATTCATTTTGTGTGGATATAACGGCTGATCTTTGATCATTTGTTGTCTGCCAAATCATTTTGACTGAGGGCAAAGTGAAGTTTCATAACTTTATTTTTTAGGATATTTAAATACACATGCAGTGAAGATAATGGCGTTGCCTGGACCACATTTGTGTGGCTATTAATGTTTAATATATAGTTTTAATGAAAATGAAAAGAGGCAGAGTGATGTTTTATGACATATTTCTCCTGGTGCGTCTTGAACGCGCGTCTATTTCACTTCAAACGCTCGATTTATACGCGCGAATGGATTCAAAATGTTCAAGCGTCCAACTAGACGCGATTTTGACGCTCTATTCGCGTTTGGTGTGAATGCAGCATCAGACAGTTCTGGTTACTACGTGCAAAGGTTTTTAGTCCAATAATTAGAATCTGTTTTTTCAGAACTAAAGGTCGTTTCACACTGGACGCGATTTTGACGCGCGAATAATTCGCGCGATGGTTTAATTTTTTGATCAGCTGTATAATGAGTGCTTCCACATCGAACGTGAATGTGCTGTAGCGGAAAAATGTTGGTAAGTTGAGTAATTTTACTGTAATATAGCCTACTATAGTATTTTTTCATGTGGGAAAGTACGCCAACAATGAAGAAAAAAAACTCCTTTTATTTGTGTCTTTGCTACAGTAGAGCGGCACAGAACACGGGCTTTGAGGATGTGTGTGTGTGTGTGTGTGTGTGTGTGTGTGGGCATGTTTTTGTGAAATATCAGGACACAAATGTGTATAATGACATGGGTATTACAAAAAGAGGGAGAAATATGAGGACGTTCCCCATGTCCTCACTTTTCAAAATGCTTATAAATCACAGAATTAGTTTTTTTTCACAGAAAGTGAACTGCACAGTCTCCTGTGCTGGGTAGGTTTAGGGGCAGGGGCAGGGGCAGAGTGTGTGTGTGTGTGTGTGATGGGAGGTTTAGGGGCAGGGGCAGTGTGTGTGTGTGTGTGTGTGATGGGTAGGTTTAGGGGCAGGGGCAGGGGCAGTGTGTGTGTGTGTGTGTGTGTGATGGGTAGGTTTAGGGGCAGGGGCAGGGGCAGTGTGTGTGTGTGTGTGTGTGTGTGTGTGTGTGTGTGTGTGTGTGTGTGTGTGTGTGTGTGTGATGGGTAGGTTTCGGGGCAGTGTGTGTGTGTGTGTGTGTGTGTGTGTGTGTGTGTGTTGGGTAGGTTTAGGGGCAGTGTAAGGGGATAGAAAATACGGTTTGTAAGGTATAAAAACCATTACGCCTATGGAATGTCCTCACATTTTCACATTCCCCCGTGT
>NC_137118.1:1782317-1807317 GCF_949357685.1 Gobio gobio
GATGTCCTGAGAGGATTTTCTGGTGGTCATACTCTCATTAAATAAGTTACGATTAAAGTTAGTGATTCCCTGCTAACATACAAACCGAAATTACTAACGGTTCTCACATCATGTAACGTTTACAGTGTAGGTCAAAAACACATACATTTCTGTGAGTTCAGATATGCTTAAAGGGTTAGTTCACCCAAAAATGTAAATTCTGTCATTAATTACTTCCCCTCATGTGGTTGGACACCCGTCAGACCTCCGTTCATCTTCAGACACAAATGAAGATATTTTAGTGTAAAGCTGATGCTCTGAAAGGCCTCCATTGGCTCAATGCACTTTACACTCTCAAGACCCTTAAAAGACACTAAAGACTAAAGTTACAAAGTCCATCTCACTACAGTGGCTCTACAATAACTTTATGAATCGGCGCGAATAGTTTTTGTGCGCAAAGAACCCTAAATAACGACTTCTATAGTGATGACGATTTCAAAACACGGCCTTATGAAGCTTCGAAGCGTTATGAATCAGTGAGTCGATTCAGCGGTTCAGAGCATTATGAATCAGTGAGTCGATTCAGCGGTTCAGAGCGTTATGAATCAGTGAGTCGAATCATGATTCGGATCGCGTGTCAAACCGCCAAACTGCTGAAATTTGGCGATTCAAACTGCTCATTCGACTCACTGATTCATAACGCTCTGAACCGCTGAATCGACTCACTGATTCATAACGCTCTGAACCGCTGAATCGACTCACTGATTCATAACGCTCTGAACCGCTGAATCGACTCACTGATTCATAACGCTTCAAAGCTTCATGAGCCCGTGTTCATGAGTCAATGAGTTCAATTATCTTAGTGTAATATTGGATTCAAATCTTAGCTTTAAAAAACATGTAAAGAAAATGGTGAGGAATATTAAATATAATTTAGCAAATTTCAGACAAATTAGAAATTGTCTTTCTGTTGATGTAGCCAACACTTTTATGCATGCCACAATTCTGTCTCATATTTCGTATTGACTCACATGTTGGGGTCAAGCTGGTGAAAATGTGGTTAAGCCTTTAAAATCCCTATATAAACAAACTTTAATAAACTTCGATAAAAAACCTAAACATTTTCATCATTGTAGCATTTTGAAGAAATACAAATAATTGAGTTTTGAAAATTATGTGCTTTTTAAAAATTTGTGTATGGTTTATAAAATTGTAAATGGTTTGGCTCCTTCGGTACTCAATGATTTTGTTGGTTTCCGTCCTAATATTTCTGAAAGATCTACTAGATCATCTATGAGAAATTGTGCTGTTCCTTTTCGTCGTTCTGCTTTTGGACAATCGTCTTTTGCTGTGAAAGCGACAAATAACTGGAATGCTTTGCCAGAAGATATAAAAGGGTGTAAATCTATTGGAATTTTTAAAATGCAGTTGAAATCTTTTTTAGAATGTAATCAGCTTTGTAAACATTGACATGGTTGCTGTTTAATTGTTTGTTTTGTGTATTTGTGTATATATATGTATTGGGTATGTTATTTTATTGTTTATGTTGAACTGCCAAAGGACTGCGGGTGAAAATTAGCTTTGAGCTAAATCCGGTACAATACATGAAATGGAAACATTTATGTTAAAAATTGTACATGGTCCTTTTATAAAATAAAGTAAAGTAAAGTAAGTTTTGAAATCGTCATCACTATACAAGTCGTTATTTAGGGTTTTTTTGCGCACAAAAACTATTCTCGTCTTCATAAAGTTATTGTAGAGCCGCTGTAGTGAGATGGACTTTGTAACTTTAGTCTTTAGTGTCTTTTAAGGGTCTTGAGAGTGTAAAGTTGAGCCAATGGAGGCCTTTCAGAGCATCAGATTTACACTAAAATATCTTCATTTGTGTCTGAAGATGAACGGAGGTCTGACGGGTGACCAACCACATGAGGCTCAGTCATTAATGACACAATTTACATTTTTGGGTGAACTAACCCTTTAAGGTCTGCATTATCTGTCATACTAAGGAGGACTCCTATTTTGACGGGTATTATAGTCTACGGGTGGTGAAAGGGAGAGCTCGCAGTTTATCACAAAGTTTACAGTTTATTAGCACCCCCGAAATGGCATAATGTCTGTTTTTAAATGTGCTTTATAAATAAAAGAGCTAGAGCTAGAGCTAGTTTGCCCATCGTGCAACATGTCTGGCCCTTCCACTCCTTCATATTACACTGATCCTGCGGCTCTGATGTTCTGAACGCTCTCAGGATGAGATTGCTGAGGAATGCATTGGAACACAAAGGCAATCATAAAATCAATCCAGGAGCTTCCATTAAAGGTTTGCCAGTGTTGGTTGAAAATGTACCCAGCGCTGACAGTGGTGTTACACACACACACACACACACACTCCTGGTCCATTACAGGGCTACAGAACCAGTGGCTAACCTTCTGGCCATCAAAGATCTGTCAAAGCAAATTCGCCTGGAGGTACGACTTTCACCCAAGAACTCCGGTTCAGGTTAATAGTGACCGTTACACTGGGAGGACGAGTAAAAGAACGGTATAACCGAGAGAAAGAGAGGTGGCTCAAAAGCTTTGCAGCACCGATGAAAGAGAAGCTAGAGCAGGCGAATGAAGAGGTCAGCTAGACACGGGCTGAGAGACGGGGAGAGGACAGAACAAATAGTGAATGAATCTCCAGAACACAGACTCTCTGGATCTGTTCAGAGCATTACCACACCACAGCTGACTGAGCTCTCCGCTACACACACACACACACACACACACACACACACACTCGAGGGAAGACTGCTCACTCCCCCAGATGTTTCGCTTCTCATTCTGCTGCAGAGACACAGAAACGGAGAGTGTGCAGAGTGTAATTTAGGGGACAGGTGTTGAGAGTCCTCAGAGACGATCCTCAGCTCTTCCTCACTTCAGCTCCTGGAGATCCACACGCGGGATATCTGAGGTGATTGAGTTCTGGCTGCTGGAGAGAGGAGCCTGAGGAGCCTGAGGAGCCTGAGAAGGGAGAAACTGTGCGTCTCAAGGCCTACGCTGCAGTCGGGGAAACTGTGTGTTTACAGTCTTTAAGAATTAACAATGTCCCACAGTTAGTTAGTTAGTGAGTGAGTTGGTTAGTTAGTTGGTTAGTTAGTTGGCCAACGCTGCAGTCGGGGAAACTGTGTTTACAGTCTTTACGAATTAACAATGTCCCACAGTTAGTTAGTTAGGAGTGAGTTGGTTAGTTAGTTGGTTAGTTAGTTGGCCAACGCTGCAGTCGGGGAAACTGTGTTTACAGTCTTTAAGAATTAACAATGTCCCACAGTTAGTTAGTGAGTTGGTTAGTTAGTTGGTTAACCATCATGGTTAGTTGGTTAGTTAGTTGGTTAGTTAGTTGGCCGACGCTGCAGTCGGGGAAACTGTGTGTTTACAGTCTTTACGAATTAACAATGTCCCACAGTTAGTTAGTTACTGAGTGAGTTGGTTAGTTAGTTGGTTAGTTAGTTGGCCAACGCTGCAGTCGGGGAAACTGTGTGTTTACAGTCTTTACGAATTAACAATGTCCCACAGTTAGTTAGTTAGGAGTGAGTTGGTTAGTTAGTTGGCCGACGCTGCAGTCGGGGAAACTGTGTGTTTACAGTCTTTAAGAATTAACAATGTCCCACAGTTAGTTAGTGAGTTGGTTAGTTAGTTGGTTAACCATCATGGTTAGTTGGTTAGTTAGTTGGTTAGTTGGCCGACGCTGCAGTCGGGGAAGCTGTGTGTTTAAAGTCTTTAAGAATTAACAATGTCCCACAGTTAGTTAGTGAGTTGGTTAGTTAGTTGGTTAACCATCATGGTTAGTTGGTTGGTTAGTTGGTTAGTTAGTTGGCCGACGCTGCAGTCGGGGAAACTGTGTGTTTAAAGTCTTTAAGAATTAACAATGTCCCACAGTTAGTTAGTGAGTTGGTTAGTTAGTTGGTTAACCATCATGGTTAGTTGGTTGGTTAGTTGGTTAGTTAGTTGGCCGACGCTGCAGTCGGGGAAACTGTGTGTTTAAAGTCTTTAAGAATTAACAATGTCCCACAGTTAGTTAGTGAGTTGGTTAGTTAGTTGGTTAACCATCATGGTTAGTTGGTTAGTTAGTTGGTTAGCCGACGCTGCAGTCGGGGAAACTGTGTGTTTACAGTCTTTAAGAATTAACAATGTCCTACAGTTAGTTAGTGAGTTGGTTAGTTAGTTGGTTAGTTAGTTGGTTAGCCATCATGGTTAGTTGGTTAGTTAGTTGGTCGATGCTGCAGTCGGGGAACCTGTGTGTTTACAGTCTTTAAGAATTAACAATGTCCCACAGTTAGTTTGTCAGTTGGTTAGTTAGTTGGTTAGTTAGTTGGTTAACCATCATGGTTAGTTGGTTAGTTAGTTAGTTGGTTAGTTAGTTGCCCGATGCTGCAGTCGGGGAAATTATGTGTTTAAAGTCTTTAAGAATTAACAATGTCCCACAGTTAGTTAGTGAGTTGGTTAGTTAGTTAGTTGGTTAACCATCATGGTTAGTTGGTTGGTTAGTTAGTTGGTTAGTTAGTTTGTTAACCATCATGGTTAGTTAGTTGGTTAGTCGGGGAAACTATGTGTTTAAAGTCTTTAAGAATTAACAATGTCCCACGGTCGGTCGGTTAACCATCATGGTTGGTTGTTTGGTTAAACTTTATTGTTCGAGAGTCGAGTAACATGACAAATCTAAACTTATTACAACGACTGTCATGAATTACAGAGCTATCTATCCATCCATCCATCCATCCATGCATCAATCAATCCATCCATCCGTGCATGCATCCATCCATCCATGCATCCATCCATCCATCCGTCCATCCATCAATCCATCCATCCATCATGCATCCATCATGCATCAATCCATCCGTCCATCCGTCCATGCATCAATCCATCCATCCATCCATCCATCCATGCATCCGTCCATCCATCAATCCATCCATCATGCATCAATCCATCCATCCATCCATCCGTCCATCCATCATGCATCAACCCATCCATCATGCATCAATCCATCCATCCATCATGCATCAATCCATCCCTCCATCATGCATCAATCCATCCATCCATCCATGCATCAATCCATCCGTCCATCCATCCATCCATCATGCATCCATCCATCCGTCCATCCATCCATGCATCAATCCATCCATCCATCCATCCATGCATCAATCCATCCATCCATGCATCAATCAATCCATCCATCCATCCATCCATCCATCCATGCATCCATCCATCCGTCCATCCACCCATGCATCAATCCATCCGTCCATCCACCCATGCATCAATCCATCCATCCATCCATGCATCCATCCATCCGTCCATCCATCCATGCATCAATCCATCCATCCATCCATCCATCCATGCATCAATCCATCCATCCATGCATCCATCCATCCATCCGTCCATCCACCCATGCATCAATCCATCCATCCACCCATCCATCCATGCATCCATCCATCATGCATCAATCCATCCATCCATGCAATCCATGCATCCATCCATCATGCATCAATCCATCCTTCCGTCCATCTATCTTGCATCAATCCATCCATCCGTCCATCCATCAGGTTAGTTGGTTAGTTAGTTAGTTAGTTGGTTAACCATCATGGTTGGTTAGTTAGTTGGCTGACCATCATGGTTGGTTGGTTGGTTAAACTTTATTGTTTGAGAGTTGAGTAACATGGCAAATCGAAACTTATTACAACGACTGTCATGAATTACAGAGCAATCTATCTATCCATCCATCCATCCATGCATCCATCCATGCATCAATCCATGCATCAATCCATGCATCCATCATGCATCCATCATGCATCAATCCATCCGTCCATCCGTCCATGCATCAATCCATCCATCCATCCATCCATGCATCCGTCCATCCATCAATCCATCCATCATGCATCAATCCATCCATCCATCCATCCGTCCATCCATCATGCATCAACCCATCCATCATGCATCAATCCATCCATCCATCATGCATCAATCCATCCCTCCATCATGCATCAATCCATCCATCCATCCATGCATCAATCCATCCGTCCATCCATCCATCCATCATGCATCCATCCATCCGTCCATCCATCCATGCATCAATCCATCCATCCATCCATCCATGCATCAATCCATCCATCCATGCATCAATCAATCCATCCATCCATCCATCCATCCATCCATGCATCCATCCATCCGTCCATCCACCCATGCATCAATCCATCCGTCCATCCACCCATGCATCAATCCATCCATCCATCCATGCATCCATCCATCCGTCCATCCATCCATGCATCAATCCATCCATCCATCCATCCATCCATGCATCAATCCATCCATCCATGCATCCATCCATCCATCCGTCCATCCACCCATGCATCAATCCATCCATCCACCCATCCATCCATGCATCCATCCATCATGCATCAATCCATCCATCCATGCAATCCATGCATCCATCCATCATGCATCAATCCATCCTTCCGTCCATCTATCTTGCATCAATCCATCCATCCGTCCATCCATCAGGTTAGTTGGTTAGTTAGTTAGTTAGTTGGTTAACCATCATGGTTGGTTAGTTAGTTGGCTGACCATCATGGTTGGTTGGTTGGTTAAACTTTATTGTTTGAGAGTTGAGTAACATGGCAAATCGAAACTTATTACAACGACTGTCATGAATTACAGAGCAATCTATCCATCCATCCATCCATCCATGCATCCATCCATGCATCAATCCATGCATCAATCCATGCATCCGTCCATCTATCCGTCCGTCCGTCCGTCCATCATGCATCAATCCATCCATCCATCAATCCATCCATGCATCCGTCCATCCATCAATCCATCCATCCATCCGTCCATCCATCATGCATCAATCCATCCATCCATCCGTCCATGCATCCATCCATCATGCATCAATCCATCCTTGCATCAATCCATCCTTGCATCAATCCATCCATCCATCCATGCATAAATCCATCCATCCATCCATGCATCAATCCATCTGTCCATCCGTCCATCCATCCACCCATCCATCCATCCATCCATCATGCACAAATCCATGCATCCATCCATCATGCATCAATCCATCATGCATCAATCCATCCATCATGCATCAATCCATCCATCCATGCATCAATCCATGCATCCATCCATCCATCCGTCCATCAATCATGCATCAATCCATCCATCCGTCCATCCATTATGCATCAATCCATCCATCCGTCCATCCATCATGCATTAATCAATCAATCCATCCATGCATCAATCCATACATCCGCTCATCCATCCAGCCATCCATCCATATATATATCCATGCATCAATCCATCCATTCATCCATCCACCCATTCATCCGCTCATCCATCCATTATGCATCAATCCATCCATCCGTCCATCCATCATGCATCAATCAATCAATCCATCCATGCATCAATCCATGCATCCGCTCATCCATCCATCCATCCATCCATATATATATCCATGCATCAATCCATCCATTCATCCATCCACCCATTCATCCGCTCATCCATCCATCCATGCATCAATCCATGCATCCGCTCATCCATCCATCCATATATCCATGCATCAATCCATCCATTCATCCATCCACCCATTCATCCGCTCATCCATCCATCCATCCATGCATCAATCCATCCATTCATCCATCCACCCATTCATCCGCTCATCCATCCATCCATCCATGCATCAATCCATCCATCCATGCATCAGCTCATCCATCCACCCATTCATCCTCTCATCCATATATCCATGCATCAATCCATCCATTCACCCATTCATCCGCTCATCCATCCATATATCCATGCACCAATCCATCCATTCATCCATCAATAGTCTATCGTAAGAAGGGCTTTTAATTCCGTCATGGCAGCAAACGTGTTAATCTGAAGTCCATTAACAACTGCACATAAACAGACTGAGGCAAGCAATGCCCCATCCATTAAGCTCGCCACAGTCATGAATAAAACAAATGCTCTGCCTTCCCCAAGTTTGACGTCGGACTATTTTCCATAAAAGACTCCACGGCACATTTTACACATCATGTCTGCAAAGACAAGCGGGAATGATCAGTGCATTTCAATTGTACTTGTACTTGTCTCTGGTTTGGGGTCACAGGTGGAGACAATGTGCGCCATGTTCTTAGACGATACAAGGACATTATGACAATGCAAAAAATGTTTTAATTGGGGTTTTTAAAAATCCCACTTCTAATGGTTCTTTTCACAGCATATCCTCGTATCAGCCCAGACTGTGCAAGTCAATGCTTGTCTGAGCGCAGTAACTGATTACAAACCTTATTAAAGAGACTGTGATGGAGAACTGTTGAACCTGCCCCAAAATAATCATCAAGAGACAAACCTCTCTGTGTGTTAGGGACTCCCAGGTGGATTGTGGGTATATACGGATCTGTGATGTCACTGTAGTATTCCAACGATGCAGCGTCTTTTCCCATGTCTGTTTAACTAAAGGAACTGTGAAGACACCGTTTAATACAGAATTACATTATAACATCATCTGAAGGAGCAGTAACAGAAGCAATAAATCATATAACGTTAATACAGTAAAGATACCCCGCAGCAAATTTGCACTGATATCTTTTTAACAACACACTCAATGTTGTAGCATTTAATGCTGTTTATAAAATCAAACCCTAAACATTACCGGTAATCATGCAAATCAGTGCAATTATAGCTGACCAGCTGCAAAACGGAATATAAAACAGCATTTATACCTGTCCTATTATACAGTAGCGACACCAGAGAGGCTTGTGAATGTTTGAAAGTGCAACGTTTCTGCAAAGCCACGATGGAACTATGTGGGGCTATAATCAATAAACTCAATTCACCGTCATTTAAAGATGTGTGGGCTGAGACGGGAAGCAACTGACGGCTGTAATTGTATTATTGTCTATCTGTAATCCTCCAGAAGCATGGATTGATGGGCTCTTTTGTGCTCCGCTGAACCACACACACTTTACTTTTTAATCAAGACTGAATGATCCAATCCATCTGAAAACACTGTTGCTCATTATCTAATGTAAATAAATAAAACCAGCTGTCATGCATAGTTATAACAAGCAAAGGTTTCGTCATTTGTAAATGGCATCTGTCGTATGGATGGCCATGAGGAAGCTGAAGCGTCATGTTTAGTTCATGATGTGACCTGAATGCAGTAGAGGATGTTAACACATACAGTATTTGTACTTAATGTAAATGCTAATGTCTGATTCGCGACCTATTGACTCCTTTGAACCGAATCATTTTAACGACTGGTTAAAACAACTGATCTGCCCAACACTGAACTCACAAATCAGTTTAACCCTCTGCTGCTCTTCGGTCATTTCTGACCGGAAAATGTTCTGTTTTGAAATGTTAAAAAGCACTGCTTCATCAGAATGATATGAAACTTGGGGACTTTTCTAGCATTAGGTATGTAAAAACACAAAAATTGTGGGGTCATGATTCGAGCATGCTAATTGGTCGTTAAAAAAAAAGTAGCGTTCATTGTCTTCCCTCATAAATCATAGGAAATGAATGGGGAATCTGCAAAAACACAACAATTCTCCGAATATTTGTGTGTACAATCTACAAATCGGCCACGATGCTGAAAAAAAGTACACAGCAGTGAAGGGGTGACACTAAAACATCAAGAGTGTGATATTGACGCATCCACACACACACACACACGCACACACACACCCCCAAAAATCATTTAATGTGTTCAAGAGAGAACTAGTGAATTCTCAAGCCTCTACATAGAGACCTCTAGTGATTACACACAAAAAATATTTTGAAGGCTTAGTCTCCATTTTAACCTGAAATACTGCAATAATATTTTTTTTAATAAAAATTAAAAAAACTTTTTTTTAAAATAATTTTCAATGGCAAAAATAGTCCTTAATTATTGCATAAATATTAAAAAATTCCATAAAATCATCTCAAAATACAAAATTAAAAAGAAAAAATATTATTGAAGATAAATAAATTGCATTGGTTTTACTGGGGTGGAGGAAGTTATATTTTTAGGTGTCCGGAGACGACCAATGCAACCCCTAAAGGAAGAGCAGCAGAGGGTTAATCATCTCCTCAGAACACAAGTGTGCTTACCCAATTTAGGAAGAGTGGTTAGTAAGAATTAGTTTTAATTACCCACAGTCTTTCAGCTTTATGTGGACAATGTGTAGTAAAATAAAGAGCCTAAAATCATTTGAGGAGGTGAAACCAGAACAAAGTTGTTATTAGCTAGCTGATCATTTTATGAAATTGTATATGGCAGAAAAATAGGCTATTTGTTAATTTTTTTAAATATAGCCTGCTTTTTAATATTCAAATGATTACCAAAACAATTATCTGTAAATAGTGTAAAAAATGAGGAACAAAAACAAACATTAAGGTATAAAAATTAGATAAGCAAAAATTACAAACGGTTTCTTTGAATTTAATTTTAATTTATTGTCAGTATTGCACTTGCAGATCACGTGGGTACACTGAAAAAAATGATTATGGCCCGATTAAATTAAGCATAGTTAATTTGTGCTCGTTTAAATTATTTAAAGTTAGTTTTTTGATTTTAATTAAAAAAAAAAAATTGGTTTAATGGGAATTGCATGTGTTTTTGTTTAAATTGAGATAAAATAAATTGATTGCGACCACTTACGATAACATTTTTTAGTAAATTCAACGGAACATTTTTTTCCGTGTAGGGTACTTTTTACTGTGTGTGTTGTGTGTGTGCGTTGTGTGCGTGTGTGGTGTGCGGCGTGTGTGGTGTGTGTGTGATGGTGTGATTGTGTGTGTGTGTGTGTGTGTGTGATTGTGTGGTGTGTGTGATTGTGTGTGGTGTGTGTGATTGTGTGTGGTGTGTGTGATTGTGTGTGGTGTGTGATTGTGTGTGGTGTGTGTGAGTGGTGTGTGTGATTGTGTGTGGTGTGTGATTGTGTGTGGTGTGTGTGATTGTGTGTGGTGTGTGTGATTGTGTGTGGTGTGTGATTGTGTGTGGTGTGTGTGATTGTGTGTGGTGTGTGTGATTGTGTGTGTGTGTGTGTGTGTGATTGTGTGTGGTGTGTGTGATTGTGTGTGTGTGTGTGTGATTGTGTGGTGTGTGTGATTGTGTGGTGTGTGTGATTGTGTGGTGTGTGTGATTGTGTGTGGTGTGTGTGTGTGGTGTGTGTGAGTGGTGTGTGTGATTGTGTGTGGTGTGTGATTGTGTGTGGTGTGTGACCACACGTGCGAACGCTTCAGGCCCCCAAGAGCACATCAAATGACTTTTTGCTGCATGTTATTTTATGATGATTGAAATCGCAAAATGGCCTTAAACAATTACTAAATAAACTGCTAAATGTTGTGTACATTTTGGACATTTTTATTTAGAAAATAAAAAGGTTCTTTCTATGCAAAAAATTGTATGTTATTTCCGCCAAAATAAAAAAAGCTCTGTTTAATGTTTGAAAGAAATCAACATTTCTTCTGCTCACCAATGCATTTCTTTGATCAAAAATACAGGAAAACAGTTATTGCTGGATGTCAGATGTTAAATACCCAGAGTTTGTCAGAACTGTAGAAACTTGGTGGCATGTCTGATTAAAACACTGGGAAAAGTTCTAGTCTTTGCAGTCTTTAATTTATTGAGTTCAGGAGCTTATCCCAAAGCACATGGAGATACCAGGAGCAAATTCACATGACAGATGTTAACAGAAGGACAGGATGTACAGGATGGTCTTTAGTCACTACAAACCATACAAAAAGATCATCAGACTCATCCAAACAAATCATAAATAAACATTAACAATATATATTCAATCCAAATAATTATATAAACAAATTCAAACCATACAATTGCCCAAAAATAAATGACTTACATGGTTGGGTGTCCATTCAAACACACACACCTCACCAATGCAAAAGGGCAAAGGAAGGAAGTGAGGTCTATTTATAGACCTTGATCAGGGGATTATGGGTAATGTAGTACATCATATGGTAATCAGGATTTATGAGAAACGTAGTACAAAGAAAAATAAAGGGAAAAAAGGAACAAATGGGTCAAACAGTTGAAATATTATTATGTTGATCATCTGTTCTCTATGTGAATATATAGTAAAGTGTCATTTATTCCTGTGATCAAAGCTGAATTTATCATCATTACTCCAGTCTTCAGTGTCACATGACCCTTCACTAATCACTCTCATATGAGGATCTGATTCTCAACACACATTTATGATTATTAATAATGTTGAAAACAGTTGTGCACAATGTTTTTAGGATTTTTTGAAAGCTTTCCATTTCAGATAAATGCTGTTCTTTTGAATCGGAGAATCCTGGGGGAAAGTGAGCATATTCAGCATAAGAGACGTAGGTGTTAATATTCAAAGCCTTACATTACGGAGCACTCTTGTGGGTTTGCTAATGTTGCAATTAAAAAACGTGTAAAACCTGACAGGCAGACATGATGTAAGCAATAGTGTTGTAGTCAAGACCACCTAAAACGAGACCAAGACCAGTCTAAAAGAATTCATCTAAAAGATCCATATCCACTGTCTGAGACATGTCTTATAGCTAATGAATAAACACAATTAGAATAGTAAGACACTATAGCGCTGTTACCAATCAAATCACTGACAAATATATCTGCAAGCAGCAACACCGGGGCCAAGCGCAACAGAAGCAAACAAAGAAGATAGCAGCAGACCAGCTGAAAAAATGAGAGAAGACATTTGAAGCAAAATTACCCCACATTAAAACACTGAGTGGTATAGAGGCATTTCATATTTTGTTTAATAATAGCGCCACCAAGAGGCACAAATCCACCATTTTTTATGTGTCCCTCGGAGTGAGTCCATACATGTGTGTGTCAATTTTGGTGAAAATATCTCATTTCGTTTTGGAGTTATAGACATTTATATGAAAAAACATGTAAAAAATGACTGACACCTGACTTTGATTGGATTTTACTCCCCCTTACTATCAATATTTTCACATTTGAATCAAAGTGATTCGCTATCGACCTATGTTTCCGATCTTCTGACGCTGGTTTAGTCTCGATCGGACTAGCGGTTTCGAAGATATCAGCTAATATTTTTTAAGCGCTAAATTGCAACGCTGCACAAACCATACGCCGAAACCTGGCAAATCTGGTATCGTTGGACACGGCAAGGATTCACAAGACAAAAAAAGTTTCTCCCACGAAAATGAGTCAATCACACCCAAAGTTATAAGCATTTTTAAAAAAATTATTATCCACTAGGTGGCGCTGTTTTGAAACTTCTCAGGCTCCGAGTTTCATAACAATCCGTTCATGTGTTCATAAAATACAGCATTTTAGCACACAATTCAAAATGGCCAACAGCTAAAATGGCTGATATGGTAAAAATTTAATAATAATAATAATAAGAAACCTTCGATGCTTGGCCTCTAATAAAACTCACGGCACAGAAGTTGCATCTGAATTGGTACAATTACACCTGCATAAATAATGTCCAGATTTAGATTATTTAACAGTCACGAAATCATTTATTCAACCGATTTGTTCAAAGCAGCCGATTCATCTAATAACAAAACATTGCCGAATTAGCAGAGACAGTTTAAAATGTCATTTAATATTAACTTCTTGTTTACTGAACGTTCATTCATTTGCAATCACGCTTATATTCATGAAAACAGCTCTCTTGCGATATTGCTTAATTATGTTAATTATGTAAAAAAAAATCTCTGAATTTCGTGGGCATTTATATTAATTTTGGGCATTTGAGACAATGCTGCATTGATTCTGAACCCAGCAGCTCAGCAAGAAATCACATTACACAGAAGTTACTGATTGCATTTTAAGCTATAAGTTTTATCTCAAATCACATTAATGATGTTAAATCAGACAATGCACCAGCAGTTTAGCGATATCCCAGCAGTCTTGACTGGTCTTGAGATAAAATCTGAGACCAAGACCATCAAAAAATGCTCTTAAGACCGGTCTCGAGTACTACAACACTAGTAAGCAACACAGCTACAACTACTAGCATTGATACTGGGTGTGCGAATTATCAAGAACTGGCAATATTCAATCGCATCGGTGGCACCGAAGGGCCCACAAATATAATTCTGTTAGCCAGTGTTCATTTTGACAGTAAATTTTGATTTAGTTTTAGTCATAGTCTTTTGACTAAAATGCCATTTAGTTTTAGTCATATTTTAGTCACCTGAATTGTTTTTAGTTTTAGTCTAGTTTTAGTCTCTTAAAATCTAATGAGTTTAGTTAGATTGTAATACATTAAGCATTTAAGCGTTATACTGTATAACCGACTGTCACTTGAACTGACATTTTGACATCATTTTGTTTTTGACATAAAAAATACACGAAAGAGCTCAATTCACTTTTTTGTTTGTTTTTTATAAACATCAATATAGTTTTTATAACTCTGTATTTCTGTTTTAGTTAGTACGCCATATCAGGTTAAGCTAAAGCTTCAAATAAGTTTATTTTTCAGTATATTTCAGTTAACATTTAATTTCAAGTAATGAAGATTTTTTTTAATGGTTTTAGTGAACTATTATAACCCTGATACTTTATTGAATATGTGTCAAATACTGGTCTTTCCTCCTGACTATGAATTAAATGGGAATGAAATTAAATACAGTTTATTGTGTAAGCAAAAACGAATATATAATGCGTGACTTTTAATTATAAACAAGCCGGAAATACACAAGGACTCTTATTTTGAAATCTCGCCTTACTATTGCAGTTGCAGGAGCTCATTCAAGTTCAGATGAGGAGATAAAATATGCATTGCTACAACCGTCTAAAACATATTACTATATAAACATCATAAAGTAAACATTGTGATTATTCATCAGCATTAGTTCATAAACACTGGTCTGGCATAAATGTCTGCATATAACTGCTCCACGTGGCTCTGGGGTGTTAATAAAGGCCTTCTGAAGCGAATCGATGCGTTTGTGTAAGAAAATTATCCATATTTAAAACTTTATAAAGTAAACTTTCGGCCTCCGCCTTCCCTGTTCAATTTATGGAGAAAGTGTTGAAAGTTCCCCTGCCGATGGAAAGACTAACGCGACCAGGTCATGACGTCACGAACACATCTTGAGTTTCACTTTCAACATTCAACACTTTTCCACGGAAGGCGGAGGGCGAAAGTTTACTTGATAAAGTTTTAAATATGGATATTTTTCTTACACAAACGCATTGATTCGCTTCAGAAGGCCTTTATTAACACCCCAGAGCCGCGTGGAGCAGTTATATGACGGACAGATGCACTTTTTATGGACTTCAAAAACAGAGCAACTATGAATCAAATTCTGATGCTTGGATTAGCCTGGACTTTTGTAATATAACTCTTTTGTAATATAATATTACAAAGTAATGTAATGTAAAAAGTAATATTCGTCTGAAAGAAGAATGTCATACACACCTCTTAATGTGTTAGTTGGCTCTGAAAGGCCTCCATTGGCATCATGAAGCTTTCGAAGCGGTATGAATCAGTGAGTCGAATCAGCGATTTGGATCGCCAAAGTCTCGCGATTTCAGCAGTTTGGCAGTTTGACACGCGATCCGAATCATGAATCGACTCACTGATTCATAATGCTTTGAAGCTTCATGAGGCCGTGTTTTGAAATCATCATCACTATGTAAGTCGTTATTTAGGGTTTTTTTGCGCACAAAAACTATTATCGCCGATTCATAAAGTTATTGTAGAGCCACTGTAGTGAGATGGACTTTGTAACGACGTCTTTAGTGTCTTTTAAGGGTCTTGAGAGTGTAAAGTGCATTGAGCCAATGGAGGCCTTTCAGAGCATCAGATTTACACTAAAATATCTTCATTTGTGTCTGAAGATGAACGGAGGTCTGACGGGTGTCCAACCACATGAGGCTCAGTCATTAATGACAGAATTTTCATTTTTGGGTGAACTATACCTTTAAGAGTTCCTTTCACTGGAACTAAGGGGCCAAGCACAACCCCTGAAAAACAACCCCACCCCATAATCCCACCTCCACCAAACTTTACACTCGGCACAATGCAGTCAGGCAAGTCCCGTTCTCCTGGCAACCGCCAAACCCAGACTCGTCCATGGGATTGTCAGACAGAGAAGCGTGATTGGTCACTCAGAGAACACGTCTCCACTGCTCTAGAGTCCAGTGGCGGCGCGCTTTACCCCACTGCATCCCACACTTTGCATTGCACTAAGGCTTGGATGAGCTGCTCGGCCATGGAAACCCATTCCATGAAGCTCTACACACTGTTCTTGAGCTCATCTGAAGGCCACAGAAGTTTGGAGGTCTGGAGCTCTTGACTCTGCAGAAAGTTGGCCACTTCTGTGACCCTCAGCATGTGCTGACCCCGCTCTGTGACCCTCAGCATGTGCTGACCCCGCTCTGTGACCCTCAGCATGCGCTGACCCCGCTCTGTGACCCTCAGCATGCGCTGACCCCGCTCTGTGACCCTCAGCATGTGCTGACCCCGCTCTGTGACCCTCAGCATGTGCTGACCCCGCTCTGTGACCCTCAGCATGCGCTGACCCCGCTCTTTGACCCTCAGCATGCGCTGACCCCGCTCTGTGACCCTCAGCATGTGCTGACCCCGCTCTTTGACCCTCAGCATGCGCTGACCCCGCTCTGTGACCCTCAGCATGCGCTGACCCCGCTCTTTGACCCTCAGCATGCGCTGACCCCGCTCTTTGACCCTCAGCATGCGCTGACCCCGCTCTTTGTGGCTATGTTCCAGTGTTTGGAAAAGAACAGCTTGAACATCACGAGTTGCCCTAAAATTTTGAGTTCATTGAAATTAAAAAAATAAATAGATAACTCAAATGAATCACATTTATTTTCTAAGTTGATCTGACAAAAGATAAAAAGAAACTACTTTCCTAAACATCTCTTTTTGTGGTCTACAGAAGAGGAAAAGGTCACACAGGGCTGGAACGACATGATGAGTAAATGATGACAGAATTGTCATTTTTGGGTATAACTATCCCTTTAAGAACAAGTCTGATGCCAGTCAGTACGACCAGAGGGTTTTGAGCAGACTCTGAGAGTACTGCATCAATAGAGATCACAAAAGTAGCACTGAGAGTTCTCTCTGGAACATACAGTCTCATTTTTATCAGAGAGAGAGAGAGAGAGAGAGAGAGAGAGAGAGAGAGAGAGAGAGAGAGAGAGAGAGAGAGAGAGAGAGAGAGAGAGAGAAGTGATGGCAAGAGAAAAGGAGTGAGAGAGTCTTTCAATGTCACACAATTTAAAGTCCTTTAATGATGACAGTTCCTCCATAAGAATATCGGTGAGAATTAATAAACACACACACACAGATATTCCCAATTGTAGGCAGATGGCAAATTATTACAACAGGAGATGCCAGACACCTTGAATTTAGATGCGACACTGAAGGGAGTGTAGAGAATGTGTATTATATAAACTGAAAAGAGCGGAGATGAGAGATCTGAAGAGGTGGGGAAACTCTATTATCTGTGTCTCGGTCACTTTGTAGAAAAAAAAAGCTTTTTGTTGAGACGCTTTCAGGACGCTTTCTAGCTGATGCATTATTAGAGCAACCACCGTTAGAAATTATTCATATTTATCACAAACAACAACAACAAAAAAAGCAAGTACTTACATTGCAAAATAATGAATATTTAACAAACACACACCTGGCATATGTAAAAGAACTCCAATTACATAGAAATATTCGGTGATCTTTCTCACCTCATGTTGAAGGTCGATGGTGAAATACGATTTGGGCGGCTCATAATTCACACGTTCTGCAGTTCTGAGACACCGGACCAAATAATATCTGTATTAAAAGTCTAAAGTAGCAGCTCGCGGCAAAGAAGCACAGAGATGAAATCTGACCGCTTAGCCAGGGGGCAGCTGAGGGCCCGGCCAGCCATGAAGTCAGGGTAAGTGAAGCTGGAAGGGGAAAGAATAGTGGTGGATAATTGTTGGTTCATCATCATGGCCAGAAATCACTCCTATGGAGAGACAAACAAGAGGCTTTGGATTAATCTGTTGGATCAGGCTGCTTTCATTTCCTCTATTTACCTTATGTTTGTTGACCTATCTGTAGTTTTCTCCAGGGATTGTTGGTTTACGGAGTAGTAGTACTTTGAAAGGATTTTAAAAGGGAGAAATAAACATATAAGAGGTCATCATACTTTAAGAATTTAATTGAAAACTCCCAAAAACAGCTTTTATTGCACCCGAGCCCAGAGATGGACTCGTTGTGGATGAGCCTATAATAGATGGTGAAAGAGCGCCTCTGCAGAAGAAGATCAATGCCCACTTCATCATCACAGCTTTGGCCCCGCCCACTGGAGTGTTAGTGAGATGACGAGGAGAGACGAACTGACTAAAAATAACATGACCTTCCAAAGGATCCTAATGCTAGGAATGAGCTGATTTATTCTCAACAATGTGAACGTCTCAGTTGAGCATTATTTATTTGTGTTCGCTACATTTTACTGTGGATTCTTTGAGAAATCAGTCGCAGTTTCGCCGCAGACTTTTACCATATGGACTCGACAGAAACGCTCTGTGACAACATGTGAGTAACCGCCATAGATCTGAAAATAATGCTATAATCAACACTTAGTTAATCTTAAGAGTTGGAATAGTAAAAACGTTTTCGAGACGTTTTAAAAGTTTTCGAGAAACTTTCACATGTAATTCTAGCTTTTTTATATGCAAAATGTCAGCCAATCACAGCAAGTGGGCGTTTACACTGAAGTCTCACAGCGGCCAATCACAGCAAGTGGGCGTTTACGCTGAAGTCTCACAGCGGCCAATCACAGCAAGTGGGCGTTTACACTGAAGTCTCACAGCGGCCAATCACAGCAAGTGGGCGTTTACGCTGAAGTCTCACAGCGGCCAATCACAGCAAGTGGGCGTTTACACTGAAGTCTCACAGCGGCCAATCACAACAAGTGGGCGTTTACACTGAAGTCTCACAGCGGCCAATCACAGCAAGTGGGCGTTTACACTGAAGTCTCACAGCGGCCAATCACAGCAAGTGGGCGTTTACACTGAAGTCTCACAGCGGCCAATCACAGCAGTCGGTGTTTACACTGAAGTCTCACAGCGGCCAATCACAGCAAGTGGCCGTTTACACTGAAGTCTCACAGCGGCCAATCACAGCAAGTGGGCGTTTACACTGAAGTCTCACAGCGGCCAATCACAGCAAGTGGGCGTTTACACTGAAGTCTCACAGCGGCCAATCACAGCAAGTGGGCGTTTACACTGAAGTCTCACAGCGGCCAATCACAGCAAGTGGGCGTTTACACTGAAGTCTAACAGCAGACACGCCCCTTCAAACAGAGCGTTCAAATCAGAGCAGAGGTTAAAGTCAGGGCAACAAAAATGCCTTTTATTTATAAATTATGATAATTTGTTATGTAAAAATCATACTAAGTGCACCACAGTTAACATTACAATACAATGCAGTTCATGACACCCTCTAAGATTAAATTCACGTGGCCTAAATAACATTATGCAAGAGATTGTGGCACAACACAGTGGAATCAGTTCAGCTAGTCCCGTTTATAACTTCTGTGTAAAATCCAAACTTGTGATGCCCTCACATAAAATGTATTGTTTATATTCATAGCATGTGTGGCGAGCAGGGCGGGGCCAAGAGCAGCGGGAGCGGAGCGGCCTCGAGTGCTTAAAAACATCTGAAAGCTTCAAAATGCTTCGAAGGACACAGTCTAAGGTAGGAAGGCCTCAAGCCCCGACAGCTTTATGTCTGAACAAACTGAACAGGTGACATTTCACACAATCAAGAAACAATTTATAAGAGATTTGATCCCTGAGGGCTCCCTCGCAGCTGCTGATGATTAAATGTCTGAAATGAAAGTACCAGAGTATCTCAAGTGCTGTGAGTCCACCGAGTAAATGCGGGCAAAAGTATTCAGTTTGCTTACTTGAAATGTTACACGTCCAGTCTCAGTGACATGATTTATGTGCAGAACTTCCACCAATGACATGCTTTGTTAGTTTCCCTGATCCAGAAACAGCAGTAAGAATGCCACAGTCACCCAGGCATGAAGTCCTGATATTGCACCTTTGCAATAACAATAGCTGAAAGTCTGCCTTTCTTGTGTTGAATTTGCTCAGCACCTGCATTAGGTTGTGCGAGCTCACATCAGCTTCTTCTCCCAAAAACACAATCCACGAAGATGTTTGGCAGGGGCGTGAGGCAAGGCTACAAACAACAAGCATATATCTGCGTAAAATGTGATTAAGACAACCTTGTGAATAAACACTCATAATTCTGACATGTCAAGGAGTGGAGAACACTATGTGTTGTGTTTGTTTTAGCGTTTTACCGTGCTCCAGTTTCCATCATAATCTGACAGCTCGTGCAGGAGCTCAACATCTGGTGGATTCTGCAATACAGCACAACATTTAAAGAGTTCTTGCACAATGCTATTCATTAACCCAATGCATTCTGACAGTTGATATTGATTTAGGGACAAGGCATGTCCTCGTGCAGGTCAGAATTACCATTGAAATCAGATCCATGCCATTATTATATGCATGAATTCACAGTTAATCCAATTTTAAAGGAATACATCATGCAAAAATCAAATGGACAAACAAAAGGGTTTGGAAATACATCATTTTTTGGTAGAGCTCTTCCTTTAAAACCTTGTGTTAACCAGAATGATGCAGTTATACGATTGCCATTTTAAATATGTAATATTTCAATATTTTACATTTTAAGTATATGACCTTGGACCACAAAACATTGTCATAAGGGTACATTTTTTGGAAAATGAGATCATCTTGATAACGGAATAAATATATTTGGCAGAGATACACCTATTTGAAAATCTTGAATCTAAGGGTGCAAATAAATCTAAATATTGAGAAAAATCTCCTCTAAAGTTGTCCAAATAAAGTCCTTAGCAATGCATATTACTACTAATAATACATTTATGATATATTTACGGTATGACATTTACAAAATATATTCATTTTGACACCATACAGTGTATTGTTGACCCATACAATGTATTGTTGGCTATTGCCACAAATATACCCGTGAGACGCAGGTCTGGTTTTGTGCTCCAGGGTCACATATATGACGTGTAATATTAAATAGGGCTGCACGATTTGGGGGAAATATTTAATTGCGCTTTATTTTTCTGGTTAAAATTGCTATTTTAAATGTGATTTTTTTTTTTTTTTACAAATGAAAAGTGTATATATATATATATTATTACTTAACAAAATAAGAAATATTACCATTACAATAACATTTTAATTATTAAAAATAAAAAATTGAGTATTTAAGACTAAATATAACAATATAATAATATTTATATTTTACAGAAAACGTCTCGGTTACGTATGTAACCCTCGTTCCCTGAGGAGGGAACGGAGACGTACGTCAGTGACTGACGAATGGGGGTTTCGCCTAGAAGCCAATTACCTTCGAGGTGTTTAACAGCGCCCAATGGCGTGCCAATGCCATGGGCATGCGGAATTTGCATGCGTAACTCCGCCCCACCTCGTGGGTATATAAGAAAGTACGCTAGCAACATCGCATTATGTATCCGCTGCAGAGCCAAGATCTGAACTCCGCGTTCCAGCAGCACAGCTGACGTGGCTGAGGAACGTACGTCTCCGTTCCCTCCTCAGGGAACGAGGGTTACATCCGTAACCGAGACGTTCCCTTTCGTTCAGTCACTACGACGTATGTCAGTGACTGACGAATGGGGGTTCCAGTATAACCGCGCCACTCAGCTGTCGTCCAGTGCCCTGCGTAGGTGTGAGATCCCGCCACTTAAGGCCGTAGGACTCCCACTTATCACAGGATTACCAAGGTACACTGGGAAGCATATCCCAGTGAGGGAATGCCAAGATGCCTACCCGTGGGGAGGACTTAGAGAGTACACATATGACCCGCTGTGGGCTGCATATGGGAAACTCTAGGGTACCAGCCGAAGGTGGATTTTTAACCCTAGGGGTGGCAGGGACTTGCCAAGGGAAAGACACCTGCTCACTGAGGAGGCTTACGGTGGAAATACTCGTGTGGGGGTCGCCGGAGGGAACCATGCACACGGGGCACCTGGCCGGACATGAGGGTCTGGGCTCGAAAGGGCAGACTGAACTGAACAAGCGAAGACACCAGAGCCTGGTCCATTAGCCGGCCCGAATTCTAGGCACGCTTCGTCAACTGAAAAAGCCTGCAGGTCCCCGACCCTCTTGATAGAGGCCAATGCGGTCAGCAGAGCAGTCTTCATCGACAGAAACTTAATATCGGCCGACCGCAAAGGCTCAAAGGGAGGCCTCTGCAGAGCACTTAAGACTACTGAGAGGTCCCAAGAGGGAACGAGAGGAGAGCGAGGAGGATTCAGTCTCCTCGCCCCCCTCAGGAACCTGATGATCAGGTCGTGCTGACTTACCTTTTTGTCTCCCAAGAGATCATGATGGGCAGATATTGCAGCCACATACACCTTCAGGGTGGAGGGAGACAGCCTTCGCTCCAGCCCCTCTTGGAGAAACTCAAGCACGGACCCGATCGGGCATTTCCAGGGGTCTTCTTGGCAGGAAGAGCACCAGGTGACGAAGAGGTTCCACTTCAACGCATAGAGGTGTCGTGTAGACTCTGCCCTAGCGGAGGTGATGGTGCCCGTCCAGAAGCCACACATGGAGCTTCCAGAGCGCTGGACGCGGGTGCCATAGGGTGCCCCGTCTCTGAGAGAGGAGGTCCGGTCTCAGAGGAATAGGCCAGGGAGGGGCTGTCGCAAGGAGTAGCAGTTCTGAGAACCAGGTCTGGCCGTGCCAATACGGGGCGACCAACATGACCTGCTCCTTGTCCTCCCTGATCTTGCACAGTACTCGTGCGAGAAGGCTCACTGGGGGAAACGCATATAAGCGTAGGCCCTGGGGCCAGCTGTGCGCCAGTGCATCCGTGCCGAGCGTGCCTTCGGTCAGGGAATAGTACAGGCTGCAGTGGGAAGAGTCCTGGGAGGCAAACAGATCTACCTGTGCGTCGCCTAACTGTTCCCAAATCAGCTGGACCGTCTGGGGATGGAGTCTCCATTCTCCAGGAAGTGGCTGAATCCGTGAGAGCTCGTTGGCTGCACGGTTCAGTCCTCCCGGGATGTGGATAGCACGAAGGGACCTCAGGTGCTTCTGACTAAAACGAGATGGCGGGCGAGTTGAGACATACGGCGGGAGCGTAGACCGCCCTGGTGGTTGATGTACGCTACAGTGGCCGTGTTGTCTGTCCGGACAAGTACGTGTTGACCCCTCAGCAACGCTCGGAAGCGGTGCAGGGCGAACCGTACTGCCAGCAACTCGAGGCAATTGACATGCAGAAGGCGCTGGGGTCCTGTCCAGGAGCCCGCGGCTGCTTGCCCATTGCACATGGCACCCCAGCCCGTGGAGGAGGCATCCGTTGATACAACAACATGCCTGGAAACTCGTTCTAAGGTCACGCCGGTCCGTAGAAAACTGAGGTTCGACCACAGAGTGAGTGTCTGTAAGCAGGCCCGGGTTACTTGGACCCGGAGCGTGCCAGACCGCCATGCCCATCTCGGGACTCGATCGCGAAGCCAGTGCTGAAGCGGTCTCATATGTAGCAATCCGAGCGGCGTCACCGCGGCTGCAGATGCCATATGCCCCAGGAGCCTCTGAAAATGTTTCAGTGGAACCGCACTCTTGCTTTCGATTTGACGGAGGCAAGTCAGCAGAGACTGCGCGCATGCGCTCGCTCGTAAGCTTCGCGCACATGGCGACCGAGTCGATCTCCATACCGAGAAAAGAGATCCTCTGCACGGGGCAGAGTTTGCTCTTCTCCCAGTTGACCCGAAGGCCCAGACAGGCTAAGTGGTGGAGAACCAGATCTCTGTGTTTGCAAACCTGCTCTCGAGAGTGACTCCGTATGAGCCAGTCGTCGAGGTAGTTCTGGATGCGAACCCCGTGCTGCCGTAGGGGCGCAAAGGCTGCCTCGGCAATCTTCGTAAAGACGCGAGGGGACAGAGATAGCCCGAATGGGAGGACCGCGTACTGGTATGCCCGCCCCTCGAAAGCAAACCGTAGGAACGGTCTGTGTCGAGGTAGGATGGAGACATGAAAGTAGGCGTCCTTCAGGTCGATCGCTGCAAACCAATCGCCGGGACGAACACATTCGAAAAGGCGTTTCGCTGTCAACATCTTGAACGGAAGCCTGGGTAGGTAACGGTTCAAGATGCGCAGGTCCAGGATTGGTCTTAACCCACCGGTCTTTTTGGGTACAATGAAGTAGGGGCTGTAAAACCCGGACTTCATCTCGGCTGGAGGGACAGGTTCGATCGCACCCTTCACCAGTAGGGTGGCAACCTCCGCTCGCATAACAGGGGCATTGGCCCCGACCATAGTAAAGCGGACTCCCCGAAAGCAGGGAGGAACCTGCGCGAACTGAATCGCGTAGCCGCGCCTGACTGTCTTCGCGACCCAGCGGGACAGCCCTGGAATCTAACCGGATCAACTCCACCCTCGTGCATGTCCCTGAGGATCCTGGCCTGGTAGACCTGGAGGATCGCCATGGCATGCAAAGAGGCGGCAGCCTGCCCTGCAGCTCTGTGCGATTTCACCACCAAGGTTGATGTGAATCGACAGGCTTTGGAGGGGTGCTTAGGATCACCTCGCCAGGTTGAAGCGCTCTGAGGACACAGTTGCATCGCAACAGAAAAAAAGCCTTCTCGGGTATTTTCATAATAATAAAGTATATTATAATGCAGTGCTAATCGACAGACTTCATCACTGCATCACAATCGTCTGCCTCATCCTGTGATAAGAAGCCACATCAGCTCACAAAAAGGAAATATCAAATGCTCGATTGACCATATGAAGTGAGTTAAAACATGTTATTAAACGATGTCTTTTTTCTTTTTCAAACTCACGTTATAAGCGACTCAAACTCGCAGTGCTTTCAGACGGAGCAGCGTTTACAACTGATCACAGAGCTGCTCTTCAATTTCTTTATTGCAATACTCTTTCTTTATTTTACTTAAA
>NC_137118.1:1812317-1824817 GCF_949357685.1 Gobio gobio
ATTGTTATGTAGATGCATTTTCTGTGAAGCTGCTTTGAAACGATATGTATCGTGAAAAGCGCTATACAAATACATTTGAATTGAATTGATCTAGACAAACCATCGGTCATTTTCCAAAAAAACCCCAAAATTCATATACTTTTTAACCTACATTTTTAATCTTGTTCAGCTCTGTGAGGTGCTAAGGATGACACAATCACGTTGAAGAAAACAAACGCCCTTTAGCAAAAAAAAAAAAAAAGACGATATCAGACGATTTTGAAGTTGAAAAATGTGTGTTTTTGGTAAAGGGCGTTTGTATTAGTCTTCACACAAGCGCTTTGTAAACACGGGGGTGGTGCTTCTGCCTACGTCTGGCATGACCTTTCCAACGTGATTACGTCATTTAAGATGAAAAATGTAGGTTAAAAACTATATTAGAAAAACTTTGGGGGGGGGGTGACCGATCGTTTCGCTAGATAAGACCCTATTCCTCATCTGGGATTGGTCAGAGCCTCTGGAGCCCATCCTTTAGACTGAAGAAAGAAAGACATGAACATGGATGAGATCGGGGCGAGCAAATTATCAAGAAATTTTCATTTTGGGGTGAACTAATCCTTTAATGCATATCGCAGCACAATAGTTGCCGTGGGGATTATGACCACGGGCTCTTCAAAACTTTTTTAACTTCAATTCTATCTTTACAGAGAAAGGTCAAGGAAGGCAGACACTGAATGGGAAGAGTTTGCCAGAGGGTGTTTGAACAAACCGAATGTGCTTAGAGGACTGAAACAGTAGCTTGTTTAGATGGAGCATGCGATAGCAGAGATTCCCTGAATGTGCTGGAAAATTGAGCCGATGGAAGATCAAGAAAGCAACATTTGTGAGAGTCTGGACACGGACGTTTAGATTGACTGACAGAAGAAAATGAAAATTTGCATCCATTTTGTTCCATTAAAGGCAAGCTTTTTAAACTTGTATATTGAATATTACACTTTCAGATGACTAGGCTCATACCTCCCTCTGACTAATCCGTTTCTATGCACAAAAACAACCCGGTTTTCAAAGCACATTGTGATCCTTTATGCAGTTTCTAATCACAGAGTATGAAAAGTGAAGAATGTAATTTCTGCAGTCTTAGCATAGCCGAAGGAATAATGCCACAATAATGGCTCTCATTCAGTAATAAAGCTAAATAATGTGCACATCTGTGTGTGAACAAAAGATTATCACACAAGATTTCTATTTTTAAAAAAAGCATTCCATGTGCACATAACTTTGACCTCACCGCTCTTGTCTGAGAGTAAGTCTAACGAGCTAAGAGCCTCAGCATTTAATAAAAAACTGGCTTTGATGGGTTAACTATTTTATATGCTCTTCAATATGTTTCATGCGGTTTCATGCGTGAGGGACGCCTAGCGTTCACCCGTCCCGGTTTACCAGGGATTGTTCTCTTTTTTGAGCGTCTGTCCCGGAAAATGTAGTCTTTCCCGGGACACAAATTGTCCCGTTTTTTTGTGAAAATGTACTTCTAAAGTAGAATTTCCTGGCTTCAAATTAAACCGTTTTCTTATACTGTTACTGTGTTTTCTTCATGGTTATGTATCCAATCCTGTGTCCGTAAACGGGCTCAACTTATCGCCTATCGCAACTGCCTGTGCTGTCGGTCGGTCGGTCGGTCGCACGCATCCATCCACGCACATGCAGGATAAAACAGTGTTCAGTTGCCAGCTTTTTTAAAACTTTATATTAACTCAGTTTTGTGAAATGGGGGGAGAGACGGACTAGGAGGATAACGCAACAAAATCGGATGAGCCACCGCCAGTGTCTAAGATAAAACGATTTACAACCTACAACTCAGACTGGGCGAAAAGAGAAAACTTTTCTGAATGGGTAAAGCCCTCCCCCAAGGAGACCCATTCTCCACTACCTGTGTTTTGTGTCCTGACAAAATATCAGTTAAATATGAAGGAAAAATAGCGTTGGAAAATCATGCAAAAACAAAGAAGCACCCGAGTTTTGCATTAAGCAAACGCAAAAATCTAGCCATTGCAACGTTTATGACAAAGAAAGGGAGTCCTACAACTGTTGACATAGTATATTTGCAAATATGGGTTGATGGATTTGCTGGCCAGAAAGAAAGGAGAGCAAAATGTATGTTTAAGTAGTCAACATGCTAGTCTGTTGTTGCGGTTTTCTTTTGTTTTTCTTTTCCTCATTCAATTATATGTGGGAAATTAATGTGTAAAAAGATAAAAGTGAAGACACTTTTCTCTTTAATATTTGAATTTAGTCAACATGCATCTTGATACTCTGTGGCGTCTCCAGATATAATTCGTTTCGTCTAACCGATCTTTGCTCTCATGGATCTATAATTTGTTCCCTGGCGAATCGTTTCGGTTGAGGGCAAAGTGAAGTTTCATTACTTTTTTATTTTTAGGCTTTTTAACTTTACGTTACCGTTGTAGCCGACGAGCGCTGACTATGAATGTTTGACTGAATTGTTTGCTTTATTTCATGTGTAGCTTCTTTTACTTATACTTTTGTACTATTGATCAAACATAAACTTGCATTTAACAAAAAGAGACTGGGTTGTGTTTCATGTCATTTAATTTTATCACAGTGATAATCATATGCACACTTGCCTAAACCAGATATAAATATACAGATGTTCTCCTCATTGTTGTCACTACTAGAGCAAGCTCCTGGTTGGTTAATGCGGCGCGAATATCCGTCAAAGTTCAGATTTTTCAACTCGGGCGATTCGTGCCAATCACGCGACAAACGCTCCATTCGCGCTGCCTCATTGCTTCAATCACGCCACAGAATGTCTATTCGCGTCTTTGCAATGACTTAACATGTAAATAACTTGCGCAAATCGCGTCATTTGTGTCCGATGTGAATGCACCATTAGAGAGTGCCCGACTATCATGCCGGCGGACCCGGGTTCGAGTCCTGCTTCAAACAGGAGGGGTTACACTTGCACTGCAAGATCTTTAAATTAAGCAAAGAGTGCCATTATCAAAACCAGTTAACACCCAAATAAATTGTTTTTGAATGAAGTAATAAGTTTTTTGGCGACTTTTGTTTTCAGGGAAATTAACTTACCGATTGCTTACTTATACCTCAGTCCCTCCAGAAAAACGCGATTGTGCGATCGCGTGATTTAACGCATAATCAGCCAAAGTCCGCATATTCATGCGGGGGCCGCATTTTTTCAAATACGCCGCACTTTCGCCGCATAAATTGCCTATTTCCGCGTGCAAAATATGCGGGGCTATCATGATTTCAAAATCCCTGCATTTTCGTTGCAAAAAAAGTCATATATATTAGCAGAAAGTTGAAAAATTTTCGTTTACTTCACACAAGAGCCGCCATTTCCGCCTATTGCCATGGGAACGTTTTGAAGTGACGTGATTACCCGACGCGAACGTCATCGAAAAGCTGCAAACCCCGTGGAGAAACCATAGATACCGGTGAAACCATGATGAAGCACAAACTCCCATTGGCCAACAAAAATAACAGCAAAAGAGCAAAGCAGTTTCCCTGTGTGCTGACTGATTTCAAAACACAGCATCATGAAGCTTTGAAGCGTTATGAATCAATGAGTCGATTCAGCGGTTTGAAGCGTTATGAATCAATGAGTTGATTCAGCGGTTTGAAGCGTTATGAATCAATGAGTCGATTCAGCAGTTTGAAGCGTTATGAATCAATGAGTCGATTCAGCGGTTTGAAGCGTTATGAATCAATGAGTCGATTCAGCGGTTTGAAGCGTTATGAATCAATGAGTCGATTCAGCGGTTTGAAGCGTTATGAATCAATGAGTAGATTCAGCGGTTTGAAGCGTTATGAATCAATGAGTTGATTCAGCGGTTTGAAGCGTTATGAATCAATGAGTTGATTCAGCGGTTTGAAGCGTTATGAATCAATGAGTTGATTCAGCGGTTTGAAGCGTTATGAATCAATGAGTAGATTCAGCGGTTTGAAGCGTTATGAATCAATGAGTTGATTCAGCGGTTTGAAGCGTTATGAATCAATGAGTCGATTCAGCGGGTTGGATCGCCAAAGTCACGTATTTCAGCAGTTTGACACGCGATCCGAATCATGAATCGACTCGATGATTCATAGCATCATGATGCTGTGTTTTGAAATCAGTCATCACTATATAAGTCGTTATTTAGTTTTTTTTGCACACAATAACTATTATCGTCGCTTCATAAAGTTATTGTAGAACCACTGTAGTGAGATGGACTTTGTAACGACGTCTTTAGTAGGCTACCTTTTATGGGTCTTGAGAGTGTACATTGTGCCAATGGAGGCCTTTCTGAGCCATCGGAATTCAACTAAAATATCTTAATTTGTGTCCAACTACATAAAGGGAAGTCATTAATGACAGAATTTTCATTTTTAGGTGAACTAACCCTTTAAGAGATTGCACTGTGCATTGGAAGCACTCAAATGTCTGTTTTGTATAGCGACATCTGTAAAACAGGAAGTTATTTATTAATTTTTTCAGAAGTTGTAGCATATTCCTTTTGTAAAGCTACAGAACTTGATTGACTAAATGTTTTGTAAATTTGAGCCATTATTAAGGTCTTCAATAAAACAAGATGAGAACTTAAATATTCCAGCACTTTCTGTGATGTAGTGCTTTTTTTCTCTTTCTCATCAAACCGCAGTTTTTGCAAGTTCCCGCAATTTTATCGCATAAAATTGCATAAATATCCCGCATTTTTCATCGCATTTTTTAAGAAAACGTGCCGAATAATCAAGGATTTTTGCCCGCAACAATCACAAAAAAAAGCCGCATTTTTCTGGAAGGACTGATACCCGTCTCTCCGAATTAAGGTGTGATAGGAGAAAGTATTCCTTGCGGTCTGAGTTAATGAACAACACCCAAATGTCATTGTAACATGGCGGACCTTTTGAAGGCTTCCTGACAGCTGCACTTTTGCCCAAACTCGAGTGCCAGTTACACTGCCAAAAGTGAGGAAGCAGATGATGATGATGACAATGAGATGGAGAGAAATCCGGTCAATAAAAATGTCTCCATTGCCAAGTCTTGGCCAGTCAGCGGGTCTATCCCTGCCCCAGCACAGCACATGGAGGTTAATAAGCAAGGCTGATCTGTCAGGAAAAGCGATGCTCGGGAAACCTTTTCCACGCGCCATAGCCCTAAGCAGTCCTGCTGATCAACATGAGGTCGAGCGTTTCTCACCTTCCCGCTCAACAGCCCAAATCCTTCCCAGAACCCCCACTGGGAAAATAGTCTTCTAATGAGCCTGACAACCAAAAATAAGTCTCTCAACTTTTTAAAAGCAGCCATAAGGAAAGGTGGGCTCTAGTAAAACGATGAAAAGGAGAAGGGCCGATTAGGGCATTATTATCTGGTGTGACTCACAGAAGGTGAGATTCGATTCAGAAACTTCTGCTTAAGAAGAGATGCCGAGAATTCAGATAATTAGCAACGAGGCTCAACCAAATATAAAACATCAGTAAGAAACTGAAGATTGTAAAAGCGAGCGGCTGGGAAACAGATGGCATGAATGTCAAGAACAACCAGCCTGGAATAACCCCACCTGAAAAAATAAAAGGCATCATCAAAAATCCTTTCCTAAGGCTCTGACTGAAATATAATATGCTCATGCACTTTTTTCGCAAAGCTTGTACATTATATAATGTTCTTGCTAAGCAAACACCTGTTAGGAGTCATTTTCAAATGCTAGTTGTTGTGGTAAAACACTAGTTGCAACATTTACAAAAAGAGAAAAAAGTTAATTATGTGTTCTTGGCAACACATACAAAATTACCTCAAAATTCAATGTTTGGACTGGAGCAGATATTTTCAGGCTAGAGCCTATATTTCACAATTATACAACATCTATCTATCTATCTATCTATCTATCTATCTATCTATCTATCTATCTATCTATCTATCTATCTATCTATCTATCTATCTATCTATCTATCTATCTATCTATCTATCTATCTATCTATCTATCTATCTATCTATCTATCTATCATGAACACCAGATTCAAGGACTTTTTAAAGCACCTTTTATTTTAAATCAAGCACAATAAATACGATAAAGGTGTGTGTGTTACTGCCAATATATCAAACACCTACTGTACCTGTGTGTATCATTACTGCAGTAACGCTAAAGCTTATACTGACAACTAAAATACAATTTACAATGAGGAAAAATGTCCAATTTTACAAAATCCAATGAGGAAAGAGGCTGGTGTACAAGATGCAGTTTGCAGCTCTAATTCCTGCTTTTAACATTTATTTCACACTAGTTTTAGTTCTTTTATATAAATCATTACTTAATTAAAACATCAAAATATAGAGATAATATTGTATACTTGAATTTTCTAATTAAATGAAAAGATATGGACAAGTTAGGTAATAAAAATATGCAAAATTATTTATTAAATCACCTGTATATGAACCTTTTTAAAAATCAATTTGAAGGCTTTTAAGACCTGCACATATATTATATTTAATATATATAAATGTTGGCGTAATAACGGCCCGTTTCAAATGTTTACGTGCTTTTCTTCTTTTTATTTTTTGAGCGGTGATGAAATATTGCTCTTGTAAATACTCGCCAGCATTTCAGTAATAAAAGTCTAGATCTTAAAATGCATCCAAATGACAGCAAAGCGCAACCGTACGGTGGCCTGCAGGGGTCAAAAAGGATATAAACAGTGAATTTTGAAGTGGTCTCATCTTGGACGGCAATTAAATCACCACACGACCTTGGTGTTTGTCTGAAAACAGTGGGTAATTCGGCCGGGGATTATTACGCAGGTGGTGGGAGAAAAACACTGACATTCTGGATTCTGAAATTCAAGAACTTTCAAGAAGCGTGCGAATCCTGTATAGATCTATCATCGTATACCTTTTAATTCAAATTCAAACCCTCACCACTCGTACATAATGTCTACATAGTCAAACCCTCTTTTAATTTAATTTGAAGCAAAGTTTTGTCAAGCCAACATTCAATCACTGTCTTGATTTACTTCACTTTTCAAGACTCGACTTTCCATAATTGTGTCACGAGGGGAAAATGCAACTCAGATTCTGTAGCCCCACACATTTATTCTCCCCACCAAAGTAGTAAATTTCCATCTAATTGTTTTTAAAATGAGCTAAAGATCATAAAAAGCTGTATTTTTAGAAATGCTTCAGAATTCACTTTAGTACTTGTATTACGGTATTAAAAAAGAAATCTGCAAGCAGCCCTGAGAGAACTCGTGGTGTAGCTGCTGCAGTTTCTACTCTGGCGTGTTCTAAGAGGGCACATTGTTCATGGAAAAGTTAATGTCTCTAAAACCTTACCAAGATTTCAAATGTGGTTACACAAAGATGCACACATGCACAATCTTTTACGGTGGCCAAGAGAGCAGCTCAAAACACTGCAGCTGAATAAAATTAACACAAAGATACAAAACACCAGCATATTAAGAAAACACCTCTATCAGTTTGACAACGCATGTGCTAAATACACATACAGACACGGCTGCAAATGTTTCAGCGAACACAGGAGAAATGTCAGGACTGGAGACTGCTGAAAAAAACTGACAAAACTGAGAAAATCAACACACACACTGAAATGAGACACACTCAGACATTTAGGAACCACAAAAGTGACTCTTAATACTGAAATGCAATGCACATTTTCACATAATCCCAATAAAAAAGAATCAAACTTTTCCTAATACAACAGTGCCATCATGTGGACATTCCACATCAGGACACACACACACACACACACACACACACACAAGAACAAGCATGAGAAAGCAAAATCTTTATGGTTTTAATCATATTGGATGTGCCCTGTAAAGCCAAGCATCTACTTTTTAAAAGGAATCTTGATTAAAAAAAGTTTTCAATTTTAAAATGTAATTTTAAAGGTACACCATTCAGGCATAACATTATGACAGGTGAAGTGAATAACACTGATGATCTCCTGTTAGTGGGTGGGATATATTAGGCAGCAAGTGAACATTTTGTCCTCAGAGTTGATGTGTTAGAAGCAGGAAAAATGGGCAAGCGTAAGGATTTGAGCGAGTTTGACAAGGGCCAGATTGTGACGACTGGGTCAGAGCATCTCCAAAACTGCAGCTCTTGTGGGGTGAAGGACCAGTGGAGAACCGGCCACAGGGTCATGAAGGACCAGTGGAGAACCGGCCACAGGGTCATGAAGGACCAGTGGAGAACCGGCCACAGGGTCATGGAGGACCAGTGGAGAACCGGCCACAGGGTCATGGAGGACCAGTGGAGAACCGGCCACAGGGTCATGGAGGACCAGTGGAGAACCGGCCACAGGGTCATGAAGGACCAGTGGAGAACCGGCCACAGGGTCATGGAGGACCAGTGGAGAACCGGCCACAGGGTCATGAAGGACCAGTGGAGAACCGGCCACAGGGTCATGGAGGACCAGTGGAGAACCGGCCACAGGGTCATGGAGGACCAGTGGAGAACCGGCCACAGGGTCATGGAGGACCAGTGGAGAACCGGCCACAGGATCATGGAGATCCAGTGGAGAACCGGCCACAGGGTCATGAAGGACCAGTGGAGAACCGGCCACAGGGTCATGGAGGACCAGTGGAGAACCGGCCACAGGGTCATGAAGGACCAGTGGAGAACCGGCCACAGGGTCATGAAGGACCAGTGGAGAACCGGCCACAGGGTCATGAAGGACCAGTGGAGAACCGGCCACAGGGTCATGGAGGACCAGTGGAGAACCGGCCACAGGGTCATGGAGGACCAGTGGAGAACCGGCCACAGGGTCATGGAGGACCAGTGGAGAACCGGCCACAGGATCATGGAGATCCAGTGGAGAACCGGCCACAGGGTCATGAAGGACCAGTGGAGAACCGGCCACAGGGTCATGGAGGACCAGTGGAGAACCGGCCACAGGGTCATGAAGGACCAGTGGAGAACCGGCCACAGGGTCATGAAGGACCAGTGGAGAACCGGCCACAGGGTCATGAAGGACCAGTGGAGAACCGGCCACAGGGTCATGGAGGACCAGTGGAGAACCGGCCACAGGGTCATGGAGGACCAGTGGAGAACCGGCCACAGGGTCATGAAGGACCAGTGGAGAACCGGCCACAGGGTCATGGAGGACCAGTGGAGAACCGGCCACAGGGTCATGGAGGACCAGTGGAGAACCGGCCACAGGATCATGGAGATCCAGTGGAGAACCGGCCACAGGGTCATGAAGGACCAGTGGAGAACCGGCCACAGGGTCATGAAGGACCAGTGGAGAACCGGCCACAGGATCATGGAGATCCAGTGGAGAACCGGCCAGAGGGTCATGAAGGACCAGTGGAGAACCGGCCACAGGGTCATGAAGGACCAGTGGAGAACCGGCCACAGGGTCATGAAGGACCAGTGGAGAACCGGCCACAGGGTCATGAAGGACCAGTGGAGAACCGGCCACAGGGTCATGGAGGACCAGTGGAGAACCGGCCACAGGGTCATGAAGAACCAGTGGAGAACCGGCCACAGGGTCATGAAGGACCAGTGGAGAACCGGCCACAGGGTCATGGAGGACCAGTGGAGAACCGGCCACAGGGTCATGGAGGACCAGTGGAGAACCAGCCACAGGGTCATGAAGGACCAGTGGAGAACCGGCCACAGGGTCATGGAGGACCAGTGGAGAACCGGCCACAGGGTCATGGAGGACCAGTGGAGAACCAGCCACAGGGTCATGGAGGACCAGTGGAGAACCGGCCACAGGGTCATGGAGGACCAGTGGAGAACCGGCCACAGGGTCATGGAGGACCAGTGGAGAACCGGCCACAGGGTCATGGAGGACCAGTGGAGAACCGGCCACAGGGTCATGGAGGACCAGTGGAGAACCGGCCACAGGGTCATGGAGGACCAGTGGAGAACCGGCCACAGGGTCATGGAGGACCAGTGGAGAACCAGCCACAGGGTCATGGAGGACCAGTGGAGAACCAGCCACAGGGTCATGGAGGACCAGTGGAGAACCGGCCACAGGGTCATGGAGGACCAGTGGAGAACCGGCCACAGGGTCATGAAGGACCAGTGGAGAACCGGCCACAGGGTCATGGAGGACCAGTGGAGAACCAGCCACAGGGTCATGGAGGACCAGTGGAGAACCGGCCACAGGGTCATGGAGGACCAGTGGAGAACCGGCCACAGGGTCATGGAGGACCAGTGGAGAACCGGCCACAGGGTCATGGAGGACCAGTGGAGAACCGGCCACAGGGTCATGGAGGACCAGTGGAGAACCGGCCACAGGGTCATGGAGGACCAGTGGAGAACCGGCCACAGGGTCATGGAGGACCAGTGGAGAACCGGCCACAGGGTCATGGAGGACCAGTGGAGAACCGGCCACAGGGTCATGGAGGACCAGTGGAGAACCGGCCACAGGGTCATGGAGGACCAGTGGAGAACCGGCCACAGGGTCATGAAGGACCAGTGGAGAACCGGCCACAGGGTCATGAAGGACCAGTGGAGAACCGGCCACAGGGTCATGAAGGACCAGTGGAGAACCGGCCACAGGGTCATGGGCGGCCGAGGCTCATTGATGCCCGTGTGGGTCGATCAAACAGACGAGCTACTGGAGCTCAAACTGCTCAAGAAGTTAAGGCTGGTTCTGATAGAAAGGGGTCAGAATACACAGAGCATCTCAGTTTGTTGTGTATGGGGCGGCACAGCCGCTGACCCCTGACCCCGCCCAAAGCACCAACAGTGGCACGTGAGCATCAGAACTGGACCACGGAGCAATGGAAGAAGGCGGCCTGGTCTGATGATCACGTGTTCTTCTACATCAGTGGACGGGTCAGGGCTGTTTTGGCAGCAAAACAATATTAGGAAGGTGGTCATAATGTTATGCCTGATTGGTGTACCAACACATTTCAAATGTGGCATGCAAAAATTTATCAAAATCGCATTTTATGGACCTATTTGTGCAGTCTCCTTGAAAACTACCTGGTTTAGGATCTGAGCCTGATGGAGAAGTTCTGCTCTTCTTTGTTCAGTCCTGTGGGAATGAGACGAGTTTCTCTGACTCTGGATCATAAACACCACATCCCGCAGGTCTTCCATAGACAAAGAGAAAAAGAAATAGGGAGGGAAATATACGAGCCATAATTAGATCTCAAATAATCTGCTTGATATGAAAAGACTTTTACCCTCTCAATGCATTTCCCTAAAAAAACTGGAGATATTTTTGTATGTTTTATGTGTAAATGCACATCACACCATAGTTGCATGTAATATTGATTAATTGTAAACATGTTGCTTTTACATTTAATGGTGATTGTAAAATAAACAGCCACACTGTTCAACTCACCAGTAAATTGGTCAAACTTGTGTGGATCACTTTATGTCTGTGACAGTGGAAATATAAAGCGTTAATGTTTTATTCAGTGTTACAGTAATAATGTAAACACAATTCTGTGCATTTTAATGCAAGTGAGCCCTTGCATATTTATCTTTTAATGACACTTGCCTTTGGAAAATAAATAAGGTAAAAAAGTCAACTGCTTAAAATAGAAAACAAACATGCTATTATTTATCAGAGGACAGAAGATTAAACAGTTAATGTGAACTTGCTTTCGGCATGAATGTCAGCTATTTACCGAGATGGGTTAAAGGGATAGTTCACCCAAAAATGAACATTAGCCCATGATTTACTCACCCTCAACTCATCCGAGGTGTGTATGACATTCTTCTTTCTGACGAATAAAATCTGAGTTATATTAAAAATGTTCTGGCTAATCCAAGCTTTATAATAGCAGTAATAGTTGCTCCTTATAAATGCATCTGTCTGTCATATAACTGCTCCACTCAGCTCTGGGGAGTTAATAAAGGCCTTCTGAAGCGAATCGACGCGCTTGTGTAAGAAAAATATCCATATTTAAAACTTTATCAAGTAAAGTTTCGGCCGACCGCCGTGAATTACAGAGATGTGTCCTTGTACATTGTATAATGCTACATGTTGTGTGTGTTTTTTAGTTCATTGTTTTGTGGGTGATAAGGTGTGTTTGTCGGCTGTCAACCTTTGCTAGTGTTCTGGAAGAATGAGCTGATTTCAGACCTGAAGAAAGGGTTTTGGTAGTTGTAGTGCATTTTGAATGTGAAATGAACTGAAGCTGAAAGTTGTTTAGGAGAACTGTGTGAAGAGTTTTGCAAAAGTGACCTAAGTATTGAGAAATGTGTCCTAGCGTCTGTAAAAAACTGTAATATCTGACGCTAGTTTGAACTCCAAGATACAGACAGAAATGTCACCGATGTTAAAACCATACACAATCTCCCCCTATTCAAAGATTCAGAAAATGGAAGAAGAAGAAATTATCTGGATACTCTGAGACTATCCATGATATAGTTAAAACATAAATGTAATTAACTTTATATGCACTATACACAGAAATACAACATGAAGAGCAAAAAAGGCACTAATGTTATATTTGTCCACTGTACATATGCATTTCGTTCGTTAATATTTGCAACTCTGTGTGTGTGTGTGTGT
>NC_137118.1:1832317-1924817 GCF_949357685.1 Gobio gobio
GTTCAACTACACACACACCAGATCACATGTTCAGAGAGGAGCTCTCTATAAACCACAGATTTGAGCTTTAAACAACTAAATTCTCACCTGTAGAAGTCTTAAAACTACATTTTGTGACACAATAACAGTAGTATTTTTAAATTATGCAGGATTTCTCATCACGTCACTTTACCATGTGACAGCAGCGAGCAGGCTCCTGATTGGTTAACGCGGCACGAATTGACGCCAAAGTTCAGATTTTCCAACTCGGCCGTCTGACAAGAATTCGCTTCAAATGCGCGAATGCACAAAAAGCACCAAATAAAATCAGTCGTGCATACCGCGCAAGACGGTCGATTCACGTAATTCGCACAAACTGGACACGCGAATGAGACGGAAACGCATCTATCGCGCCGCAGGACCTCCAGACGCGCGTCAACGCGCCTTTCCATTGACTTAACATTGAAATCACTCGCTCCAGACGCTCTATTCGCGTTCGGTGTGAACGCAGCGTAAGGCTAAGAAGAAGCTAATTTTTTTAAGTATAACAAGGTTGGGTTCCTATTCAACTGTCCATCCTATTAAAAACAGCTTGGCATTAAGATAAATGTAAAAAAAAAAGAGTAGGCCTATTGTACTTCACAATATTTGAAATTGAAAATCGACCCAACAAATATTCTGGTCCAGCCCTAGTACCTAGTGCAAAATAGATGTTTTAAAAGAAAATAGAGGTGAAGCAGTAAAATTCCAATAAAAATACACACCTGTGCCAAAATGTATGCAGTTGGCATTAACACAGGCAAAATGATCACAAAACAAAACTGAAAAAATATAAAAAATTCACTATTATTTGCTCAAATACGCACACTATCAATATCAAAACACCCTCCAAGCGCTCTTTAACAGTCTTTGTTGTATTACTGTACATGAGCATATATTAGTACACATTATTGTGGGCAGCGATAGGTTTGTTTCACAGATTAAAGGTTGTGGCTCAGCAAGCTTGGCTTTCAGTGTCGACTGTCCTGGGGCCTTGACCTCCAGATCTATTTGTGTTCAACACGAGCTGTGTATGACATGCCAAATAACTCTAAAAGTTCTCATCCTCAGCACTGGGTTTTGAGAGCCTCTGAGGTGCAGAGCAGAGTTTGCATATGGTGGGGAATTGGAGACTTGCAGATTGAAGAGCGCCACCTTTTTCTTTAAAATCTGCCCGATACCCATGGAGGGGAACTTGCTTGCTCCGCTTGAATCTGAGGAGCTATGCCAGTCTGAAGCAGGAGGGCTTTTCTTGGGCTGAGGTTTGACGATGAGCACAGGCGGGCTGGGGATCGTGGCCTTCTTCAAGTACGAGCTATCGGGCTGAAAAGCAGACACATGTCGAGGCGGAGAAAGAGCTCCGTTGGTCAGTTTGTACCATGGCGATGGAGGAGCTTCTTTGCTTGGTTCCTTGCTTGCGGAAGTCCAGGAATGAGCGCCCAGGGAGGAAGGAGGGCGGGCAGGGATGTTGACAGCTTTTGGGGGTTCTTTGGAGCCGTCTTTCTGGGGCAGGTTGTTGGGGAACAGGGGGTGGATCTCCAGGTACTTCAGAGAGGAGGAGGTGATGCAACCACCACGTCCTGAGTAAACGTCTTTAAAATCTCCAGTCGCAGCTTTCAGAAGACCTGAAATTGATAGGAGAAAGGGTTTGATTCATGTCTTTATTCATGTCTTTACTGGATTATGCTCATTTGCACTGCCGACTGTTATTTACAGTACAAACTGTTTAATTTTTTTATTTTGCACCGTACTTCTAACTGTAATATGCAATCACTTTCCACTGCACTTTTACACTTTTTTTCGGATAGCTTCTGCCCATAATTTATTGCACTACCTTAATCCACTGCCATATTCCTCATTTTAGCCTAAAATATCATTGTATACCTCTATCTGTAAAATTCTGTTTATAGTAATAGCAATCTGTATATTATATTATATTCATAATACATATCCACCTGTAAATTCTTTTTATAGTAATAACCATCTGTATATTATATTATATTCATAGTACATATCCACCTGTAAATTCTGTGTATAGTAATAACCATCTGTATATTATTCACTGTACATATTCACCTGTAAATTCTGTGTATAGTAATAACCATCTGTATATTATATTATATTCATAGTACATATCCACCTGTAAATTCTGTTTATAGTAATAACCATCTGTATATTATATTATATTCATAGTACATATCCACCTGTAAATTCTGTGTATAGTAATAACCATCTGTATATTATTCACTGTACATATTCACCTGTAAATTCTGTTTATAGTAATAACCATCTCTCTATTGATAGATATATTTATATATATTCAGTACATATCCATGTCCTGCACTTATGCAAACGTTGTATATCCTGCACTTGCTGCTATTGCACTTCTGGTTAGACCTAAACTGCATTTCGTTGCCTTGTACTTGTACTTGTGTAATGACAATAAAGTTGAATCTAATCTAATCTAATCTATTTGTGCAAGCAAATATCTTTACAGTGCTGTCATGAAGAAAGTCTGGTGGCCTAGAGACATTTCAACTGCTTTAAGAAATGATGTTGTTGAAGGTTTTTGTCCATGCAATGAAAGTCAAGCAAAAGAGCCAATTGACTTTTAATGTATGGACAAACAAACATTTTTTCAAAATATCTTTTGTGTTTTCACAGAAGTCATACAGGTTTTGGAGTTCATTTTCACTTTGGGGAGGAAAATAATCCAGAAATTTAAACCAACTGTACGTGAGTTTGTGGAGATTAAGCATTTTTGAGGTTTCACATGACTTTGCAGAAAGTGTGAAACCGGTTTTCTATTCGTTTCTGTGCCTGGTGAAGTCCTTCAACTTCGATTATTTTTCTACATGATGACAACTTGAACAGCCCTGAAGGGTTTACGTTTGTCTCCTTTTGATTTGCTGTCGACCTATTTGCCAAGTAAAAATTTGTGGAATTATCCCTCAGGTATTTCAAAGCTGCCTTCACACAAGAGCTATAATTTGTACCATTGTATGTACTCATTCTGTCACGGACATCTAAATCACGCATCAATTGTGTGCCAGATCAAGTCTTAACCACATGGTTGGTTCATACATGTCTAGGTTTAGCTGTGTGTGTAGTCTAGGCACTCACCAGTTCTGTGTTTCTTCTCCTTGGCCGGGCCTTTGCTCACAGCGAGATAGACGGGCGTCTGCTTGGGAGGAATCGTGATCTTCTCGATGTGCTTCCTCCACTGCGTCTGAAACAGCTCGCTCTTTTTCTCTTTCTCCATGTTGTACTGTTTCTCCTGTGAGAAAGAGAGTGTGTCAAACTCTCAGGAAACACGTCTGACATGGTTCAACGAAGGATAATCACGCTGGTTCCTCAAACGTACCCTGTACTCCTTTGAGAGTCTCTTCATTTTGTTGTTGAGGAGGAAGTACACAGTCAGCGTGTGGCAAGCTTTGTTCGTGAGCACAGCACTCAGAACCTCACTGTGTTTGTGGCCCATTTTCTCAGTCATGTGGAGCAGAACCGTATGGTTGATCTCCTCAATGTGGATTCTGAGAGTTAAAGCAAGATGTTTTAGGTCATAACGTGACATAAACGGGGAAATTAAAGCGATTAAGGCATATCAGATGACTGACCTATTTAAGTAAGGAACTCCGGTGTGAGGGTTGCCCAACTGCAGCCACGAGTCGGCCATCACTTGGTGGATGTTGGGTCTCTTTTCGGGGTCCGGCTCTAGAAGTCTCTTCAGCAGATTGACGGCCGCTGTGAACACAGACAGGAAGCAGTGAGGAGTTGTGCTTTGTCACTTTAAGTAAACAAACCATTATAAGAATGTCCGATCTCTAGGTTTAATTGAATGCTGTGAGTCAAGGGATGACCGTCCTTGAGATGCTAAATAACGGTGTTATATAACGAGGCTAATCTCATTTCCACACTGCATCATCTTCTAGTAATATATCCTGTCACAGGTTTAGTAGTGAATGAATCACCTGTTGTTGAGAACGCTCACGTACGTGTAACGCAATGGAAAAGTCCACAGGAACCGATTAGCCGCAATGTTGACGCAAATTGATCTGAAATCCTGTGGCATCATTCCGGTCAGTGAAGTGCAATGGTTATGGTATTCTAGTCAATGGTAAGATGACTGCTAAACTACAGACTATAGAAAGAGCTTAAGTCTTCGGAAGGTGTACAGATCGTATTATTAAGAACATCCTATCATTTCTTCTTGAGACTGAAACTGGTTTTTCCTGTGGTTGAAGAATAAACCGGCACTTATCTGGCACGTTTGCAGTAAACATAGTGTTCATGAGCTGACGGTTTTGCTCTGAGAATTTTGAGTATGTGTTTGTCGCCATTAAAAAAAACGGAAATTTAAATGAGAATTACACAACGGTTACAAGGAAATGTGCAACCACTGTCATTATGATGACATGAAAACTAAAAAAAGTATGTAATTTATGACCTATATAACGATTTCATTAAAAAAAAAGGTTAGTCACGCAATGGTGTCGACACTCGGGAATGTTTACAAATCCATTTTTTTCTGACTTATGTAACTCTGTTGATTCATGAAGACTCTCTGCTTTATTAGATCTGGCTTCTCCTGAGATATTTCAAACACCAGTGGACTTCATCCCTATTGTTTTCAATTAAGCATTCAAAAGCAGGACTAAAGAACGGTGCCGTCCCACAAGCACAGCATTCATGCTCAACTTTAGGAGCATGAGACCCATTAGACCGTAATTGGGAGGCTCATTTTCAGCATGTTATAGTTGCTTGTTCTTGTTTTGGATGTGATGTTTGTGCTCATAAAGACTCTGACAATACCTGAGGAGATAGATGGAGGTAGAGGGTTCATATCCTTGTCCACCATCCTCTGATGCAGAGCTTTCAGGCTGAACGGCTCCACAGTGAATGGAAGGGTCCCGGTCAGCATGGCGTACATGTTCACTCCTCTACAATTAAAAACAGACATATAGTCAAACCCAGAACACATGAGAACTTAGAACATGGCGTTTCACATTTAGTGAGCTCACATTGACCAGACGTCCACTTTGGGCCCATATTTCTTCCTTGCGAGAAGCTCAGGAGCGGCGTATGCTGGGCTGCCACACTGTGTGCTGAAGGGATCGGAGTATCCCAGAATTCCCGCACAGTTGCTGAGGCCAAAATCTGCAACAGAGGGAGGGTCGTGTGTAAGATGATGTTTGTGGCTCATAAAGGAGACGTGTAAAAGGCTTCTACGACGGCTAAATAAAGGCCATGCGTTTGCCAACAGTCTCAGAGGTGAGAGGTCGCTCGGTTTTAATGAGATGCTGATTACTCCATCAGCCTTCACCACATGATAAAGATGAACACTTTCATGACCCTTCGCTTCATTGGGATTAGTAAATCTCAGACGATGCTTACCGATCAGTTTTATGTTGTCCTGTTCATCGAGGAGGAGGTTTTCAATCTTCAAGTCTCTGTTGAGAATAAATAATGATTTAAATGACGTTCAACCATCTGAGCGATAAACAAACTAAGCCACAATAGTCTTTAATGCTCACTGTGCTCTAAAATAGACTTATGGAGTATCTACACGTGGTTTCTTCCTAAGTTTGACCTTTAGTTCCTCACCTGTGAACGACTCCTGCCCTGTGCAGATGCTCCACCGCCATCACCAGCTGGCGGACGTATTTCTGGGCTTCTCTTTCGTCCAGCTTTTTCTTCTCATAAATGTGGTTCATGAGGTTTCCCCCAGGGCAGAGCTCCATGACGAGGTAGTAGCTGTTCTCCGTCTCCAGGATGTCCAGCAGTTGGGTGATGTTCGGGTGTCGGATCATCTGCTGGATCTGGCCTTCACGCCGCAAGTTCTTTGTGACATACGAATCCTTTTTGGCCTTTCTCTTGTCGATCACTTTCACCGCCACCTGTGAAGGGAAATAAAACGTCAAGATATAAAACGCAACCCGACTGTTAATGCTCTCTTTGTGTCTGGAATTATTCCAGCATCCTTGAACAGGTGAGCCGAGCCAGACTGAGCCAGACTCTTATTTCACATTTGCCGTCTCCTCACGTCTCCAAGGTTGAATGTTTGACCCGAGTTCTTGTGGAGGACTCAGTGGGGGAAGGATAAGGACAAATGACCGATTTGTAGCCGCTCAAGCACTTCCAGTTGAATGTCCAAATGGCCTGTTAATGCCACCCATTTGTCACAAACATGCCGTAAACCACTAATGCTCTATAAACATTGGGGTGAAAAAAGCCCCCTCAAAAACACACATTCAAGGGCATTCAATGGAAGTGAATTGGCTCATTTGTTAATGATTTTGGTGTGAGGGGAGGGTCTTTGTTCAATATCAAACAAGCTTTCTTTGTCCCTCTGTGTGCTTTAACAATAGCCTCAAAGAGCCCCAGCGTGACCTGAGAAGACTCAAAGGGCGACTTGGTACAAAAAGAGACCGATGAAGAGGTAAGTGGATCCAATTGAGGAGAATCCCCTCCCTAAACAATCCGCTAATCCCAACCCATGGATTTCAGTGGGAATTGATACTTTTAAATGTAAATTTGCTGGTCGCACCTCCTGACATTTTAGGTCATTTGACATTTTTGAATTTCAAAAAAATGTAAAGAGTTTCTTATAAAGGAAATATTGTAGTTCAATTTGACATGTGACATGTATTTTTTTTTAGGAAAATAATGAATTCGGACACAAAAAATACATGCCACGTCACTGACCCATATACTGACAACCACCAATCACAGTGGAGATGAGAGTCACATGATCAATTAAAGCTTTGAGGAGGACAGTACTCATATATAGTCATTCACACACACACACACACACTAAACACCATCACGGTAACACACATGACATTGTAAAAGTGCAATAAACATTAATTTAACAACATTAGACGTAACATAAAACCCTAATGTACATAACTGATTAGAAAAAACTAATAAAAACTAAAGAGAAGACATCAAATGTGTCACGCAGGGAATTCTGGGAATGTCAATTTACGGTTTTTCACTGTAAATTACACAATGACTTGTTCTTTTTCACTTCCAAAAACTGGAAATTTAACGATATTTTACTGTTAAATGTACGGTTAGATCTAGTACAGTTATTCACTGTATATAGCACGGAAACTTTCTGTTAACTGTTTTTAACCGTAGCATTTTTACAGTCTTTTACCGTTAAAATCACAATCATTTTTTACTGATATGTCAATTTACCGTGAATTAAAGATTGTTTCTCTTTAAATGTTTGATGAACTTTTTATTAGTTCTAATGAATTTTAATCAATCAAGCCTCATGACAGACAACGTCTTACAAAATTGAGGTGTAAACTCTTTAAGTGTTATTGTTTTTAAACTCATCATTTACTCACCGCAACGTCATTCCAAACTTCAATGACTTTCATTGAGAACATAAATAGAATTCAACAGAAGTCCAGAGAAACCGAGTTTGGTTGCCAACATTCTTCAAATGATCTTCTTTTGTGTTTCACAGATAGAAAGTCATACAGGTTTGGAACAGGTTTGGAACGACATGAGCAAGAGTAAACAACAAAGTTCAATTTAGGGCGTCTAAATGTGAAGTTTGTTGACTGCATCTGCAATAAATTCACTGATATCTGTCCTAGATTTATTCATTAATTTCTTTACTGCAATATGAGTTGCACTGACGCTCCAGAAGGAAAGCCGGGGGTGAACACTTATGCATTTGAAGATCAGGGTCAATTTAACTTAATTTGTCTTTCTGGAAACATGTGAGTATCTTCTGTTGCTTCTGAAGGGCACAAATAAAATAAAAAAAACTGTGCAAAAGTGTTCACCCCCGGCTCTTAATGTGTCGTGTTTCCTTCTGGAGCGTCAGTGAATGTTTGAAGCTGTTTTTAATAGTTGTGTTTGAGTCCCTCAATCGTCCTCAGATCTCAGAATCACACACACACACACACACACACACACACACACAGAATCACACAGTCACTGCTGGAGAGGCTCGGATATACAGAAGATGCTGGAAAACTGCAGGAGCTGGAGGATTTTTCTGAAGAACGTTGGTCAGGACAAACAAAAGACTCAAGAACAACAAAGATGATATTTTGAAGAATATGGGGAACCAAACTATGGACTTCCATAGTAGGGTAAAAAATACCATTTTAAATTCTCATACTTCAATGAAAGGTTAGATTTCTGAAATAAAAGATCTAAAGTATTAATGAAGCAGATTTATCTTCACAGGCTTTTTTGTTCATATTTACCGGGTACCAAAAACTTTGTCCACGTCTATATATACCGATCAGGCATAACATTATGAATAACACTGAAGATATCTCCATCACCTGTTAGTCTGATCGGTGTATATATTTATAAAATATCTCAACCTGATGAGCAGGGGATGATGTTTCTGGCATTCGTCCCCAAAGACCAACACAAACTGATTTCTGGCTGCTTTGTAAATAAAATGCAGCTTTATACTCCATATTAACAACAGAATAAATCCCTAAATATCAGAGCCGTGGTCCATCCATAGACGACCAAAACAATTCAGATGTTATTTCTCTTTTCATTCTCACATTCAGACAAACAGATCAACTCAATGTCGGGAATAACAAACGCAACGGCATTTCTAGTTTTCATATTTAGACAATGATATGAACAATGGCAGCGTTCAGCCAAAGATTTTCCAAGAGTTTCCAAACTTGTGAACACAAAAGTGATATTTTGAAGAATGTCTGTAACTAAAGAGTTGACTTTAATAGTGTTTTTCCCCATATTATGGATGTCAATGGAGTCCATCAACTGTTCAAAATATCCTCATTTGTGTTCAGCAGAAGACAGACATTCACACAGGTTTGGCTGACCTGTCCCTTTAAGTCATGGTTTATGCTGGATTATAAGTCATATTAATATCGACTGGATGCTTTGTTATTTCTCTTTTAAGAGAATGATAAATATGTATTGTACAGTTACATGCAATAGTGAATGATGCATAATTACATTATTACAAACCCTAACCCAACTCTATAGTAAGTCATTAATATTACTCAGTATTTTACACTGTACACTCTAAAAAAAAGGTTCTATATGGCACCAAAAATGGTTCTTTGACTAAGGTGCTATATAGCACTAAAAAAGGTTCCCCTATGATTATGAGCCAAGAACCATTTCTGGTGCTATATAGAACCTTTTTTTTTTTTTTAGAGTGTATCAAAATAAAGTGTAAGCACATATTATGGGGTTTGTCCAGAGTCTCTCCTCACCTTCTCGCCGGTGATCGCATGAAGCCCCTCGCGCACTTTGGCGAACGATCCCTCTCCCAGCTTCCTCCCGATCAGATAATTCCCAACTCTTTTCGTGTGGTAAAAGTTTCGGAGGATGTCAGCCGGAGGAGCGTTGCTTAGAGACGACGGATGGATGCTGTCCGTTGCCACGGGAACCGGAGCCTTCATCCCAAAAACCCTCCCGCTGTCCATCCCCATGTCCGTTCCAGCGTCGGGCATCCCTGCGCCTGTTGAAGAAACCTGTGGTCCTCTGAGTCTACAGCCGAAGAGCTCTGTGGGAAGCAGACATCTGAGTCCCTGGTACTGAACGCCACGCAGAGGCGGATCTAGGGCATTAATTATAGGGTGGAAACTCCAAAGAAAGCGCACATAGTTTTGAGAGATTGATGGCCTGACACACAAATATTGCATCAAACCACAAAGTAATCATCTCTACTATTCACACTTGAAAATAACAACATTTCAATATCCATCAATCCATGCAAGTCAATGTAAACATTCAAAATGTTTGAGCTTTTATCACTAAAGAAGACGAGCAGTTTTATTAATATTAGGCCTAATCATATGTTTTAGTGCAAGTTAAAGAGCAAAAAAGAGAAATACAATAGCTAACATCAAAGCTCTGAGACAGGATCAGTTTCGAAAGTGTGTGAGGTGTGTGTGATATTTGAGTTTGAACACGAGACACTGAGGGATTATATCAATGGAGATTTTGCATTTCAAAAATGATGCGTTTGTTATGGTTGGAGTGAGCAAATGACTGACGCGTGTCTTTCTTTATTGTTCTCCAATTAATAAGCATTGCTTCACATTAGCGTCTCATTCTTTTGAAGTTCAACGCATTCAAATGTGAAGTCCACACAACATTACTCTTTATCAGTGAAGCTCAGTCCAACACATTAATAAACACGGTCAGCATGTTCTTATTCACGGTCAAAAACCGTGCTTCGTGTTGTACACACACCTGCTGTATTATTAACCAGGTGCCCTTAATATAGTGTTAGAGCGCCACCCAATGGACAAATAAAGAATTGCATTAAATGCCTCCTACAGGTGTGTGTGTGTGTGTGTGTGTGTGTGTGTGTGTGTGTGTGTGTGTGTGTGTGTGTGTGTGTGTGTGTGTGTGTGTGTGTGTGTGTGTGTGTGTGTGTGTGTGTGTGTGTGTGTGTGTGTGTGTGTGTGTGTGTGTGTGTGTGTGTGTGTGTGTGTGTGTGGGCATGTTTTCGTGAAATATCAGGACACAAATGTGTATAATGACATGGGTATGACACAGGTATTACAAAAAGAGGGTGAAATATGAGGACGTTCCCCATGTCCTCACTTTTCAAAATGCTTATAAATCACACAGAACAAGTTTTTTTTCACAGAAAGTGAACTGCACAGTCTGTGTGTGTGTGTGTGTGTGTGTGTGTGTGTGTGTGTGTGTGTGTGTGTGTGTGTGTGTGTGTGTGTGTGTGTGTGTGTGTGTGTGTGTGTGTGTGTGTGTGTGTGTGTGTGTGTGTGTGTGTGTGTGTGTGTGTGTGTGTGTGTGTGTGTGTGTGTGTGTGTGTGTGTGTGTGTGTGTGTGTGAGATCAAGCATAATATTATGACCGGTGAAGTGAATAACAATGTGAACTAGAGAAAAAAATGTAATGTTAAATTATGGCTATGATTTTGAGGGCAATGTTTGAAAACACACTTTTACACTTTTACTGTTGGTCTGTCAACAAATTACAGTACAATGTCATGTTTATATATATATATATATATATATATATATATATATATATATATATATATATATATATATATATATATATATATATATATATATATATATATATATATATATATATATATATATATATATATACATATACAGTATATATATATATAGATCAGGCATAACATTATGACCGGTGAAGTGATTATCTCTTCATCTCCTGTTGGTGGGTGGGATATATTAGGCAGCAAGTGAACAATTTGGCCTCAGAGTTGACGGAAGCAGGAAAAATGGGCAAGCGTAAGGATTTGAGCGAGTTTGACAAGGGCCAGATTGTGACGACTAGACGACTGGGTCAGAGCATCTCCAAAACTGCAGCTCTTGTGGGGTGAAGGACCAGTGGAGAACCGGCCACAGGGTAATGGTGGACCAGTGGAGAACCGGCCACAGGGTCATGGAGGACCAGTGGAGAACCGGCCACAGGGTCATGGAGGACCAGTGGAGAACCGGCCACAGGGTCATGGAGGACCAGTGGAGAACCGGCCACAGGGTCATGGAGGACCAGTGGAGAACCGGCCACAGGGTCATGGAGGACCAGTGGAGAACCGGCCACAGGGTCATGGAGGACCAGTGGAGAACCGGCCACAGGGTCATGAAGGACCAGTGGAGAACCGGCCACAGGGTCATGAAGGACCAGTGGAGAACCGGCCACAGGGTCATGAAGGACCAGTGGAGAACCGGCCACAGGGTCATGGAGGACCAGTGGAGAACCGGCCACAGGGTCATGAAGGACCAGTGGAGAACCAGCCACAGGGTCATGAAGGACCAGTGGAGAACCGGCCACAGGGTCATGAAGGACCAGTGGAGAACCGGCCACAGGGTCATGGAGGACCAGTGGAGAACCGGCCACAGGGTCATGGAGGACCAGTGGAGAACCAGCCACAGGGTCATGAAGGACCAGTGGAGAACCGGCCACAGGGTCATGAAGGACCAGTGGAGAACCGGCCACAGGGTCATGGAGGACCAGTGGAGAACCAGCCACAGGGTCATGAAGGACCAGTGGAGAACCGGCCACAGGGTCATGGAGGACCAGTGGAGAACCGGCCACAGGGTCATGGGCGGCCGAGGCTCATTGATGCCCGTGTGGTCGATCAAACAGACGAGCTACTGGAGCTCAAACTGCTCAAGAAGTTAATGCTGGTTCTGATAGAAATGTTCACTTGCTGCCTAATATATCCCACCCACTAACAGGTGATGGAGAGATCATCAGTGTTATTCACTTCATAATGTCATGCCTGATCGGTATATATATATATATATATATATATATATATATATATATATATATATATATATATATATATATATATATATATATAAACATTATAACCATTTTCTATATTTAATAAATCAGTTCACCTATAACCTCTCTATATTTAATGAGTGATTTTGGATACAGGTCTACGTGACTTTCGGGGACCTCTTTTATATGCTTTTCTTACTAAATAGAATAAATTCACTTCTGTACTAGATGTATCAGCATGTTTTGGAGAAGTGCCTTGTTGATAGTTAGTTAAGATGTTCTCAACGTTGAGGGAACTGTTATTCTATGGAGCTTTTGTGTGTGCGTTGCATGATCGGTGCAGGCCCAATATTGAAGATGGACGTTTTCTGCACACGACACCAGACCTGAAGACGTCTTTCTATGACCTCCTGGGTCATTGTGATCTAAAAATCTAGTCATGGGGCGACAACTAGTCTACCCATTTTAGTGATATGCTCTGCTATCTATCCTTGTGTGGAAATTTACCGTGACTGGGCATTTTCTCTGCCAATCAGAATCTTTCCACATGGCAGTAATGACGTGGCTAGACCTTGAAAACAGTAGAACTGTTCAGAAATTGTATGTTCGTTAGGCGGAGGCGGGGAAACTGTTAGAGGGAGCACAGCCTACAAACTCCTCATGAGCTGGCTTCTGCTGATGAAACTGCAAACTATTCTTCAGTCAATTTTTCTTTAATTAATCTGACTCCTGACTCTTGGTCTTAATTTTTCACAACTGGCCCTTGGTCCTAAACTGTTACCCCAACAACAGTAAAAGTGTAAAAGTGCATTTTCAAACATTGCCCTCAAAATCATAGCCTTAATTTAATATTAAATATTTGTCTCTAGTTCACATTGGCCACAATTATTGGCACCCCTAGAGTAATATCTCTGAAGTTTGTATCATACCAGTGTGACTATGAGCATGAGATTGTCCAGCCATGACTTCCAGTCCCACAGGAGGATAAATACAACCCCAAATCAGAAAAAGTTGGGACAGTATGGAAAACACACACAAAAAAAAAGAAGTGATTTCTAAATTTACTTTGAATTGTTCATTGAAGACAATATGAACACAAAATATTTCATGTTTTGTCTGGTCAAATTCATGTCATTTGTAAATATGCATCCTTTCCTGTCATTCAGACCTGCAACACATTTAAAAAAAAGTTGGGACAGGTGCAATTTAGGGCTAGTAATGAGGTAAAATTGTTAGATAATGATGTGGTTTGAAACAGGTGATGTCAACAGGTGATTGTAATTATGATTTGGTACAAAAGCAGCATCCAAGAAAAGTCTAATCCTTTAGGAGCAAAGATGGGCCGAGGATCGCCAGTTTGCCAACAAATACGCGAGAAAATTATTGAAATGTTTAAAAACAATGTTCCTCAAAGAAAGATAGGAAGAGATTTGGATATTTCACATTCAACAGTGCATAACATAATTAAAAGATTCAAGGAATCTGGAGGAACCATCAGTTTCTGTGAGAAACCCAGCAGTATTTATGCTATTATTTTACCTCTTATCAGACGAACGTGATCATCTCTGAGCTCCGCCATAACTTCCGCTAAGTGAGGTCAAAATACGAGCGTGGTCATAGATATATCGATCGTAGATGCCTCATTCTACTCATCCGTACAGGCGCTAATGAGGCATCTATGTATACATCTATGACCACACTCGTATTTTGACCTCACTTAGCAGAAGTTATGGCGGAGCTCAGAGATGATCACGTTCGTAAAATAATATCATAAATACTGCTGGGTTTCTCTCAGAAACTGATGGTTTGGCTAGATCAGACCCTTATTCATCATCTGGTGTCGTTTAAAGCTGCACTGAAACTGTCATTTGGACCTTGAACCGTTTGGAGCCCATTGAAGTCCATTATATGGAGAACAATCCTGGAATGTTTTCATCAAAAACCTTCATTTCTTTTCGACTGAAGACAGAAACACATGGACATCTTGGATGACATGAGGGTGAGGAAATGATCAGCAAAAGTTTACTTAAAAGTGAACTAATCCTTTAATGTCAGGGCCGGTGTTTTTGCTCCTGGACTTCTTGTTCAGACACACAGCATCATGGATTCTAGCAAACACCAGCAGATAAAACATCAAAACCTGCTGGAGATCTTATAATGGGCCGTGGTTGGATCTTCCATCAGGACAATGATCCGAAATCAACACAGAAATGTGTCAGTGAGCACAAACTGAAGGCCTGAGCTGAGCCCTATAGAGAATGAGTGATGGAGTGAAGAGAAGAGCTGGAATCTGAAGGATCTGGAGAGATTCTGTGTGAAGGAATGGGCTCTGATCTCCAAACTCATCCGCCATTACAGAAGAAGACTCAGAGCGTCTGTCCTGGGGGAAGACAAACACATTTCATACACACTTACAATTGTTTGACTTCTCCAATGAAAGGTTAGATCGGTGCAAAAGGATTAACAGTAATAAATTTGAGCACAACTGTAGATTAGATGGCGCAATATGACCAAAAGAGGGCGCAATAGACCCACTTCCCTTCATTCCTCGTCCATCTCTTCTCTCATGACCGCATGGTAATGTAAACACACGGGTGTGGTGACGCAATATTGTCTTATTAAAAAGCCAGCCTTCCATTGTTGTGAAGATGATCTATGAATCATGCCAGAATTATACATGGATAAACAAATGAACATCAAGGCATTCAATTACAAAACACATTGTCGGTATGATGAATGCAATTCAGGGTTTATTACCATTATTATTAAAACAATATTATCATTTTGTAGGATATACAATATTACCAAGCATATAAAACGCGTAAAGACAGATGGGGAGAGTCAATGAAGAAATAAATACATTTATTTATCAGTTTGATACGGTTAGAGTTGCATTAGCACATGCGTAAAACGTGTTTGTGTGCATTTGCATGAATGAATAATCAATGGATAATTAAGTCGCGTCCAATAGGTCAGGCAAGAGCGATCTACGCACATCATCACCGGGGAAAGCTGATAGAAATCAGGAATCACGGCGAATCTCAGCGCTCGGCAACAGAACATGCTCTTTGTTGTCTAGAGGAAGCATGGCTGAGGGGCGGGGTTAGTTTTACAACTCTGGAGAGGGCGGAGCCTCTGCTCCCTGCGCGGCTGCTGATTGGATTAGATTTTAACCCAGTGACTGAGAAAGGATTTGCTGGCAAATAAGAAACGCCCCCACCCCGTGCCGGGAAAGTAACTTCAAACAACAAATGTGACAGACACTCACTTATTCCTGGAAGCTGGACGCGTAAGCCTTCCCAAACGGCACCCAGTGGCTTCATTATTCCATGACGAATGCAATAGTTACGTCAAACTAGCACAGGTGTGAATGCAAACAGGTGTATAAGGGACTCAGATGTCTGCTTCCCACAGAGCTCTTCGGCTGTAGACTCAGAGGACCACAGGTTTCTTCAACAGGCGCAGGGATGCCCGACGCTGGAACGGACATGGGGATGGACAGCGGGAGGGTTTTTGGGATGAAGGCTCCGGTTCCCGTGGCAACAGACAGCATCCATCCGTCGTCTCTAAGCAACGCTCCTCCGGCTGACATCCTCCGAAACTTTTACCACACGAAAAGAGTTGGGAATTATCTGATCGGGAGGAAGCTGGGAGAGGGATCGTTCGCCAAAGTGCGCGAGGGGCTTCATGCGATCACCGGCGAGAAGGTGAGGAGAGACTCTGGACAAACCCCATAATATGTGCTTACACTTTATTTTGATACACTCAAAAAAAAAAAAAGGTTCTATATAGCACCAGAAATGGTTCTTGGCTCATAATCATAGGGGAACCTTTTTTAGTGCTATATAGCACCTTAGTCAAAGAACCGCTGAAGAACCATTTTTGGTGCCATATAGAACCTTTTTTTTTTAGAGTGTACAGTGTAAAATACTGAGTAACATTAATGACTTACTATAGAGTTGGGTTAGGGTTTGTAATAATGTAATTATGCATCATTCACTATTGCATGTAACTGTACAATACATATTTATCATTCTCTTAAAAGAGAAATAACAAAGCATCCAGTCGATATTAATATGACTTATAATCCAGCATAAACCATGACTTAAAGGGACAGGTCAGCCAAACCTGTGTGAATGTCTGTCTTCTGCTGAACACAAATGAGGATATTTTGAACAGTTGATGGACTCCATTAACATCCATAATATGGGGAAAAACACTATTAAAGTCAACTCTTTAGTTACAGACATTCTTCAAAATATCATCTTTTGTGTTCACAGGTTTGGAAACTCTTGGAAAATCTTTGGCTGAACGCTGCCATTGTTCATATCATTGTCTAAATATGAAAACTAGAAATGCCGTTGCGTTTGTTATTCCCGACATTGAGTTGATCTGTTTGTCTGAATGTGAGAATGAAAAGAGAAATAACATCTGAATTGTTTTGGTAGTCTATGGATGGACCACGGCTCTGATATTTAGGGATTTATTCTGTTGTTAATATGGAGTATAAAACTGCATTTTATTTATAAAGCAGCCAGAAATCAGTTTGTGTTGGTCTTTGGGGAAGAATGCCAGAAACATCATCCCCTGCTCATCAGGTTGAGATGTTTCCCACTGGTCTCATGTTTCTTATCACACACATTCAATTATAGGCAATCCGTGAGCATGTTAGCATTCAGGTGTGTGTATAAATCTCAGATTACACCAGTGAAAGTGTTCAGCCCTTCAGAATATCAGCAGAACATGTGTTTAAGGGTGAGGTTATGACAGTAAATATTGCTGGTGAAAGTCACTTACTCCATGAGTAAGGCGTGTTTTTCTTATGAACTGGCTGTTGCCTTCCTTTGTATAATTGGGTGAAGCTTCTTAGGAAAGCAAAAAGGAGTTTGCTCTTCCAGTGAAAGACCTGAAATACCTTTTTAGCATATGAGGGATTTGTTCAGGGCTGTTGCTGTGGGAAGGAGAAGAGGTCTGTCCTGGGCGATGATGCAAACGCTAGCAATCACAAAGAGAAGCGAGGCTGCCTCGTGCTCCTCTGACATCACCTAGAAAAGCAGAGCGGGTGGGGCGGGGCTCGCGTCGCTGGCCGATAACACACGCTTCCCCCATGTCTGAGCGCATCTAACCCACTTTCGCCCTCGCCGCCTTTGTCTGATGGAGAGAAAAACAACACGTTTGTGGCTCTGGGGTCTCCCTGCCGCCCCCCTTCAACCATCGACCTACAATCGGCCTCATCAACAATGCTGGCAAAACACGGCGGTGAAGATCCAGGGGTTGGGATTAGCGGATTGTTTAGGGAGGGGATTCTCCTCAATTGGATCCACTTACCTCTTCATCGGTCTCTTTTTGTACCAAGTCGCCCTTTGAGTCTTCTCAGGTCACGCTGGGGCTCTTTGAGGCTATTGTTAAAGCACACAGAGGGACAAAGAAAGCTTGTTTGATATTGAACAAAGACCCTCCCCTCACACCAAAATCATTAACAAATGAGCCAATTCACTTCCATTGAATGCCCTTGAATGTGTGTTTTTGAGGGGGCTTTTTTCACCCCAATGTTTATAGAGCATTAGTGGTTTACGGCATGTTTGTGACAAATGGGTGGCATTAACAGGCCATTTGGACATTCAACTGGAAGTGCTTGAGCGGCTACAAATCGGTCATTTGTCCTTATCCTTCCCCCACTGAGTCCTCCACAAGAACTCGGGTCAAACATTCAACCTTGGAGACGTGAGGAGACGGCAAATGTGAAATAAGAGTCTGGCTCAGTCTGGCTCGGCTCACCTGCTCAAGGATGCTGGAATAATTCCAGACACAAAGAGAGCATTAACAGTCGGGTTGCGTTTTATATCTTGACGTTTTATTTCCCTTCACAGGTGGCGGTGAAAGTGATCGACAAGAGAAAGGCCAAAAAGGATTCGTATGTCACAAAGAACTTGCGGCGTGAAGGCCAGATCCAGCAGATGATCCGACACCCGAACATCACCCAACTGCTGGACATCCTGGAGACGGAGAACAGCTACTACCTCGTCATGGAGCTCTGCCCTGGGGGAAACCTCATGAACCACATTTATGAGAAGAAAAAGCTGGACGAAAGAGAAGCCCAGAAATACGTCCGCCAGCTGGTGATGGCGGTGGAGCATCTGCACAGGGCAGGAGTCGTTCACAGGTGAGGAACTAAAGGTCAAACTTAGGAAGAAACCACGTGTAGATACTCCATAAGTCTATTTTAGAGCACAGTGAGCATTAAAGACTATTGTGGCTTAGTTTGTTTATCGCTCAGATGGTTGAACGTCATTTAAATCATTATTTATTCTCAACAGAGACTTGAAGATTGAAAACCTCCTCCTCGATGAACAGGACAACATAAAACTGATCGGTAAGCATCGTCTGAGATTTACTAATCCCAATGAAGCGAAGGGTCATGAAAGTGTTCATCTTTATCATGTGGTGAAGGCTGATGGAGTAATCAGCATCTCATTAAAACCGAGCGACCTCTCACCTCTGAGACTGTTGGCAAACGCATGGCCTTTATTTAGCAGTCGTAGAAGCCTTTTACACGTCTCCTTTATGAGCCACAAACATCATCTTACACACGACCCTCCCTCTGTTGCAGATTTTGGCCTCAGCAACTGTGCGGGAATTCTGGGATACTCCGATCCCTTCAGCACACAGTGTGGCAGCCCAGCATACGCCGCTCCTGAGCTTCTCGCAAGGAAGAAATATGGGCCCAAAGTGGACGTCTGGTCAATGTGAGCTCACTAAATGTGAAACGCCATGTTCTAAGTTCTCATGTGTTCTGGGTTTGACTATATGTCTGTTTTTAATTGTAGAGGAGTGAACATGTACGCCATGCTGACCGGGACCCTTCCATTCACTGTGGAGCCGTTCAGCCTGAAAGCTCTGCATCAGAGGATGGTGGACAAGGATATGAACCCTCTACCTCCATCTATCTCCTCAGGTATTGACAGAGTCTTTATGAGCACAAACATCACATCCAAAACAAGAACAAGCAACTATAACATGCTGAAAATGAGCCTCCCAATTACGGTCTAATGGGTCTCATGCTCCTAAAGTTGAGCATGAATGCTGTGCTTGTGGGACGGCACCGTTCTTTAGTCCTGCTTTTGAATGCTTAATTGAAAACAATAGGGATGAAGTCCACTGGTGTTTGAAATATCTCAGGAGAAGCCAGATCTAATAAAGCAGAGAGTCTTCATGAATCAACAGAGTTACATAAGTCAGAAAAAACTGGATTTGTAAACATTCCAGAGTGTCGACACCATTGCGTGACTAACCTTTTTTTTTTATGAAATTGTTATATAGGTCATAAATTACATACTTTTTAGTTTTCATGTCATCCTAATGACAGTGGTTGCACATTTCCTTGTAACCGTTGTGTAATTCTCATTTAAATTTCCGTTTTTTTTAATGGCGACAAACACATACTCAAAATTCTCAGAGCAAAACCGTCAGCTCATGAACACTATGTTTACTGCAAACGTGCCAGATAAGTGCCGGTTTATTCTTCAACCACAGGAAAAACCAGTTTCAGTCTCAAGAAGAAATGATAGGATGTTCTTAATAATACGATCTGTACACCTTCCGAAGACTTAAGCTCTTTCTATAGTGTAGTTTAGCAGTCATCTTACCATTGACTAGAATACCATAACCATTGCACTTCACTGACCGGAATGATGCCACAGGATTTCAGATCAATTTGCGTCAACATTGCGGCTAATCGGTTCCTGTGGACTTTTCCATTGCGTTACACGTACGTGAGCGTTCTCAACAACAGGTGATTCATTCACTACTAAACCTGTGACAGGATATATTACTAGAAGATGATGCAGTGTGGAAATGAGATTAGCCTCGTTATATAACACCGTTATTTAGCATCTCAAGGACGGTCATCCCTTGACTCACAGCATTCAATTAAACCTAGAGATCGGACATTCTTATAATGGTTTGTTTACTTAAAGTGACAAAGCACAACTCCTCACTGCTTCCTGTCTGTGTTCACAGCGGCCGTCAATCTGCTGAAGAGACTTCTAGAGCCGGACCCCGAAAAGAGACCCAACATCCACCAAGTGATGGCCGACTCGTGGCTGCAGTTGGGCAACCCTCACACCGGAGTTCCTTACTTAAATAGGTCAGTCTTCTGATATGCCTTAATCGCTTTTATTTCCCCGTTTATGTCACGTTATGACCTAAAACATCTTGCTTTAACTCTCAGAATCCACATTGAGGAGATCAACCATACGGTTCTGCTCCACATGACTGAGAAAATGGGCCACAAACACAGTGAGGTTCTGAGTGCTGTGCTCACGAACAAAGCTTGCCACACGCTGACTGTGTACTTCCTCCTCAACAACAAAATGAAGAGACTCTCAAAGGAGTACAGGGTACGTTTGAGGAACCAGCGTGATTATCCTTCGTTGAACCATGTCAGACGTGTTTCCTGAGAGTTTGACACACTCTCTTTCTCACAGGAGAAACAGTACAACATGGAGAAAGAGAAAAAGAGCGAGCTGTTTCAGACGCAGTGGAGGAAGCACATCGAGAAGATCACGATTCCTCCCAAGCAGACGCCCGTCTATCTCGCTGTGAGCAAAGGCCCGGCCAAGGAGAAGAAACACAGAACTGGTGAGTGCCTAGACTACACACACAGCTAAACCTAGACATGTATGAACCAACCATGTGGATAAGACTTGAAAATAGCTCTTTGTTTGAATAAGCTCTGTTACCCGAGGGATTTGTACTTGGCAAATAGGTCGACAGTAAATCAAACTGAGACAAATGTTGTAAACCCTTCAGGGCTGTTCAAGTTGTTATCATGCAGAAAAATCACCAGAGTTGAAGATTAAAGATGACTTCATGTAACAAATGTATAGAAAACCTGTTTCACACACTCTGTCTTGCCCTTTTGCCAAGTCCTGTGAAGCCTCAAAGATACTCCACACACTTTTGTCCATACAATGAAAGTCAATTGGCTCTTTTGCTTGACTTTCATTGCATGGACAAAAACATTCAACAACATAATTTCTTAAAGGAACACGCAGACTTTTTGTGCCTTTATCTTATTCCCCGTATCCCCCAGAGTTAGGCTAGCTTAGCTTAGCAAAAAGACTGGCGGTAAATGGCTCCAGCTAGCCTAGCTTAGCACAAAGACTGGAGGTAAATGGCTCCAGCTAGCCTAGCTTAGCACAAAGATTGGAGGTAAATGGCTCCAGCTAGCCTAGCTTAGCACAAAGATTGGAGGTAAATGGCTCCAGCTAGCCTAGCTTAGCACAAAGACTGGAGGTAAACGGCTCCAGCTAGCCTAGCTTAGCACAAAGACTGGAGGTAAATGGCTCCAGCTAGCCTAGCTTAGCACAAAGACTGGAGGTAAACGGCTCCAGCTAGCCTAGCTTAGCACAAAGACTGGAGGTAAATGGCTCCAGCTAGCCTAGCTTAGCACAAAGACTGGAGGTAAATGGCTCCAGCTAGCCTACTGCTCAATAAGTGACAAAATAACGCCAACATTTTCCTCTTTACATGTTGTGATGTGTATAGTTGCAATGTGTATTAAGACCGACGGAAAATGAAAAGTTGAGATTTTCTAGACCGATATGACTAGGAACTATTCTCTCATTCCTGCGTAATAATCAAGGAACTTTGAGCCGTACCATGAGTGCAGCGGCGCAATGATATTACAGAGCTCCTGAAAATAGTCCCCAGCACACTTTCTGTGTAAGCAGGTTGTCATGTTGGTTATGTTGATGGAAGTTAGCCTATTTTCAGGCGCTGTGTAATATCATTGCGCTGTTGAATCCATGGTACGCTCAAAGTTCCTTGATTATTACGTAGGAATGAGAGAATAGTTCCTAGTCATATCGGTCTAGAAAATCTCCACTTTTCATTTTCCGTCGGTCTTAATACACAATGTAACTATACACATCACAACATGTAAATAGGAAAATGTTGGCGTTATTTTGTCACTTATTGAGCAGTAGGCTAGCTGGAGCCATTTACCTCCAGTCTTTGTGCTAAGCTAGGCTAGCTGGAGCCATATACCTCCAGTCTTTGTGCTAAGCTAGGCTAGCTGGAGGCATTTACCTCCAGTCTTTGTGCTAAGCTAGGCTAGCTGGAGCCATATACCTCCAGTCTTTGTGCTAAGCTAGGCTAGCTGGAGCCATTTACCTCCAGTCTTTGTGCTAAGCTAGGCTAGCTGGAGCCATTTACCTCCAGTCTTTGTGCTAAGCTAGGCTAGCTGGAGCCATTTACCTCCAGTCTTTGTGCTAAGCTAGGCTAGCGGTGGGATTTATGGCACGGAGATGAGAATGGTGTGTATGGACTGATCTAACTCTGGGGGATACGGGGAATAAGATAAAGTCACAAAGTCGGCGTGTTCCTTTAAAGCAGTTCAACTGTCTCTAGGCCACCAGACTTTCTTCATGACAGTACTGTGAAGATATTTGCTTGCACTAATAAAGACATGAATAAAGACATGAATAAAGACATGAATCAAACCCTTTCTCCTATCAATTTCAGGTCTTCTGAAAGCTGTGACTGGAGGTTTTAAAGACGTTTACTCAGGACGTGGTTGCATCACCTCCTCCTCTCTGGAGTACCTGGAGATCCACCCCCTGTTCCCCAACAACCCGCAGCCAGCCCATCCTACACCCGAGACGCAGCCGCCCCAGAAAGACGGCTCCAAAGAACCCCCAAAAGCTGTCAACATCCCTGCCCGCCCTCCTTCCTCCCTGGGCGCTCATTCCTGGACTTCCGCAAGCAAGGAACCAAGCAAAGAAGCTCCTCCATCGCCATGGTACAAACTGACCAACGGAGCTCTTTCTCCGCCTCGACATGTGTCTGCTTTTCAGCCCGATAGCTCGTACTTGAAGAAGGCCACGATCCCCAGCCCGCCTGTGCTCATCGTCAAACCTCAGCCCAAGAAAAGCCCTCCTGCTTCAGACTGGCATAGCTCCTCAGATTCAAGCGGAGGCAGAGAAGAACCCGACAGCCCTCAGCACCGCAGCAAGTTCCCCTCCATGGGTATCGGGCAGATTTTAAAGAAAAAGGTGGCGCCTTTCAGCTTCCATCTGCCCTCGTTCAGGCCAGAGCCAGCGGTGGAAGTGGAGTCTCCAACTCCATACCATATGCAAACTCTGCTCTGCGCCTCAGGGGCTCTCAAAACCCTGTGCTGAGAACTCTTAGACGATATCAAATCAAAGATGTATGCAGTACCGCGTTTTGTCATCAAGAACACTTGTCGTTTGTACAGTTGGGCTTCCAACACCACGGGGAGTTATTTGGCATGTCATACACACAGCTTGTGTTGAACATATAGAACACAAATAGATCTGGAGGTCACGACCCCAGGACAGTCACGCTTCTAGTCCAAGTGCCATGTAGCAGCTGAGCCACAACCTTTAAAGGGACAGTTCACCCAAAAATGAAAATTAGCCCATGATTTACTCTCCCTCATTCCCAGAGGTGTGTACGACATTCAGATGGAAATGTTCCAAATCCAAGCTTTATAATAGCAGTAATAGTTGCTTTGTTTTTGAAGTCCATAAAAAAGTGCATCTATCCATCATATAACTGCTCCACGTGGCGTTGGGGTGTTAATAAAGGCCTTCTGAAGCGAATCGATGCGTTTGTGTAAGAAAAATATCCATATTTAAAACTTTATCAAGTAAACTTTCGGCCTCCGCCTTCTGTGGAAAAGTGTTGAATGTTGAAAGTGAAACTCAAGATGTGTTCGTGACGTCATGACCTGGTCGCGTTAGTCTTTCCATCCGCAGGGGAACTTTCAACACTTTCTCCATAAATTGAACAGGGAAGGCGAATTTTACTTTATAAAGTTTTAAATATGGATATTTTTCTAACACAAACGCATCGATTCGCTTCAGAAGGCCTTTATTAACACCCCAGAGCAGCGTGGAGCAGTTATATGATGGACAGATGCATTTTTTATGGACTTCAAAAACAGAGCAACTATGAGTCAAATTCTAACGTTTGGATTCGCCTGGACTTTTGTAATAGAACTCCGATTTTATTAGTCTGAAAGAAGAAGAATGACTTGAGGGAGAGTAAATCATGGGCTAATTTTCATTTTTGGGTGAACTATCCCTTTTACGCACAATTCTTCTGTGAAACAAAGCTATCGCTGCCCACAATAATGTGTACTAATATATGCTCATGTACAGTAATACAACAAAGACTGTTAATGAACGCTTGGAGGGTGTTTTGATAGTGTGATTTTTTTAAGCTCTTACGTTATTCAACCTCAAATTGTAATGACTCTCAGGTCAATGCTTCACTTTTTCAACAGCCTCACTTTTAAACCTGTAGTGAGACGTCCATATTTCATTGGAAGAAAACATTCCTCGTGTTTCTCCTGTAGGGGATTGCTGGCATTTTGTATAGCCTTAAATATCTTGCGTTCGGCCTTCGGGCCGTAATGGAAGATTTTCAGTGTTATTTGAACTCTTTGTGTACAAGATTCATTTTACCTGCAGAGCATCATGTTGAGTGAAATAATAGATTGTGCAATAATGTGTATATATTTGATGGCTGATGTGTTTTCTCTCCATTGAACGAACGAGATTCAGAACTGTACATAGAACTCAAGTGTCTTTAATTCCATGTGTTTAAAAGCGAGTCTGTCATTTTCACATTCGATTTACAAAGCAGACCTCTTCCACAGTCTTCACGTGCACAGAAGACTATGAGCTGTGAAAAACTCGAACACTTTTGCATGCACACCAGAATTTTCCTTTTGGGTAAAAAAAAAGAAAAAAAAAATAGTGTTTTTTGGTGACACGTCTTTGTACTTTTGTTACGGTGAAGATAAATGAAGGTCTTTTGTAAGTTTTGTATTGATTTGCTTTTTTTGCCACGTTAAAGGAGATTTTTAACACTGTAAAAAAGATTTGAAATATTTATATTTAAAGATTATTATTTGTGTTCTGAATTTTCTATTTTAATGCAGCATGTATTACTTTTTTGACACAAATAAATGCACAATACCTACATTTCTGAGTTGTATTTTTTTTGTTCATATATGGGTAAATGACGAATAAGAATTTTTTGTAAGATAAAATATTCCAGTTTTAAAATGCATTTTTATGTCCAAAAACAATGTATGGTGTTAATTCATATTGGTTTTACAGCTTTTAAGACAGCATTAATTCATTATTAAACAAGATTTCTGATTTTACGTCAGGTGGTGCGACCATATATTCATTTATAATAATACACATGCATATCACATGGTCTATATTCCTTTTCCCTTTTTTATGTATTTCCCTTTTAGTCCAATTCATATAAACGGACACTTTATGTGTTCAGAACACAATTTTCTTTTCTTTTTTTGTATACATTATATAATGGTTTACATTTATATTTCTTACTTCATTGTGCAATTGCAGTGGGAATTGATACTTTTAAATGTAAATTTGCTGGTCGCACCACCTGACATTTTAGGTCTTTGAAACACCACAACTCAAAAAGTCAATTGAATTTCCAAAAAATGTCAAGAGTATCTTATAAAGGAAATATTGTAGATCAATTTGATATGTGACATGTATTTATAAAAAAATTTCTTTTAGGAAAATAATGAATTCGGACACAAAAAATACATGTCATTGACCCATTTATAAACTGGCTCTAAATAAAACAATCATTTCTGATGAAAAGAGTTTTTCAGAGAAAGTAAATCTAACAGTCCCTTACAGAGAAACAGGTGACCTGGCGGAACGCTTTCCCACGGGAACCCAGCAATAACCATTAAATGAGTGACAGCTGAAAGAGTGTGTGTCAGATAATCCAGTCAGCTGTACCCGCACATGCACACACACTCATATTATACACCCTCTTGTGCCCCTATACAGGAGACAAAGGGCTGAAGTGACCCACACACACACACACACACACTAGCCCAGATAAGTCTGTGCAGCTAAGCTGATAAAAGCTTAAGGACGAAAGAGGCTGCAAAGTATATTAAAGCAAAACTCCTTGTTTACAAAGGACAACACATCTTTGGCGAAAACAAGCTGATAAAAAAACAACATCTGATTCAGAGTAACACACAACAGCATGAGCTGAAGATATACACCGATCAGGCACAACATGACCACTGACAGCTGAAGTCAGTAACACTGATCAAAAGTGCTCGATCCACCTCGCAACTTACAGGACTTAAAGGATCTGCTGCTAACATCTTGGTGCCAGATACCACAGCACACCTTCTAGTGGAGTCCATACCTCGACGGGTCACCAACACAATATTAGGTCATAATGTTATGCCTGATCGGTGTATTGGCTGTAGAACAACACGCCTGACTTCAAACCAGCCCTTACAAAGAAGTGCAATTCTATGGTAGAGAATAATTACCACATTCATGAATCAATTCTACTTCAGTGAATGCCATTGTATTTCCCAGAGCACAGGCTGTGCTAGAGGAATATTCTGGATTTAATACAAATTAAGCTCAATCGACTGAATTTTGGCTAAATAAGTTTGCCTCACTGTAACCCAGATTTCTTCTAATAATGGATAATAATGTTTATGATCATCCCCATTATGCCTTACATACTGTTGATTGAGCTTAACATGTGTTGAACCCTGAACACACTTTAATGGACTGTAAACATTGCTCTGTGTTTAAGTGCTGATCGACTGATTCAGTTATTAAAGTGAGTCTTTAACCCTTTAACTGTCAGCCCCCTTTTGAGAATACATATGAAAATGCACTATCCAAACTATAAAGGCTGTAATTCAAGAAAGCTTTGGAATATAGAGCTAACTTTAGTCTTGTTTTAAACACTCGGCAGATCATTGCTGAAGTGAAAGTGAAAGGAAGTTTAATATTTTTATCTTATATATAGGGCTGTCAAAAGATTAATCGCATCCAAAATAAAAGTTTGTGTTTACATAATATATGTGTGTGTACTCTGTATAATTATTATTTATATATAAAAACACACACAAGCATGTATATATTTAAGAAAAATGTATTATATTTATATATAAAATATTTATATTTATATATAATATAAATTATATAAATATATATACATGCAAATATTTTCTTAAATATATACATGAATGTGTTTGTATTTATATATACATAATAATTATACAGAGTACACACACATATAATATGTAAACACAAACTTTTATTTTGGATGTGATTAATCGCGATTAATCTTTTGACAGACCTACTTATATAAAATATATATTTTACAAAAAAGTTTTAATCTAAAATTACTCTAAAATCAAAGCCATATGTCTAACCAAGTTGTGTTCCAAATTTGAAGTTGATATCACAAAAATTGAAGTTCCCATGAGATTTTGTTTAGGGCGCTGTACCAAAAACAGCCACCGGGCGTCATTCAAATTACATGGATTGTTTTTTTGATGCATTTTCCTGTAAATTTCTGTCCAAATGTCACTTCCATCACAAAACGGTTCCCAAATATGGAACCTTGAGACTCAGACCTTTCCGACAATATGTGTTTTGTCAAGATTTGAAAAGATTTTGATTATAAAGTAGTTAAAATAAATGTTGCAATATGAAACATTCCCCACTAGGGGGAGGAGCCCGCTAGAAGAATTTAAAGTACCATTTCCATGGTAACGCAACATCCAATTTCAAAACGGTTTTCACAGGAGGAATTTTGAGTTCGTAAGCTTTCGAATGATACTTAAATTATGATAATTACTAAAATATATGATACGAAAAAAGGTGTCCCGGAAAATGCATCAAAAAAACAATCAATGGAATTTGAATGACACCCGGTGGCTGTTTTTGGTACAGCGCCTAAACAAAATCTCATGGGGACTTTAATTTTTGTGATATCAACTTCAAATTTGGAACACAACTTGGTTAGACATATGGCTTTGATTTTATAAAAAAATTAGATTAAAACATTTTTGTCAAATTTATATTTTATATAAAATAAAAAATATTTAGTACAGTATTTTTTATTTATACTTAATTAACTTTTTCATACTTATGCTTTCACTTCAGCAATGATCTGCCGAGTGTCTGCTTTAAAACAAGACCAACGTTAGGTCTATATTCCGAAGCATTCTTGAATTACAGCCGTTTAAGTTTGGATAGTGCATTTTCATGTGTATTCTCAAAAAGGAGGGTGGCGGTTAAAGGGTTAAATCGCTATTGTGAGAAGGACTATTTCTTCCGCGTCTGACGGCTCTTTTGCTAGTTCCAAAACGTCATTTTAAAGCTGGTAACGGAGACTTGAGCCGCTGATAGCAGACTAATGCAGTTATTAATGAAGTTATTAGAGAGAGAGAGAGAGAGAGAGAGAGAGAGAGAGAGAGAGAGAGAGAGAGAGAGAGAGAGAGAGAGAGAGAGAGAGAGAGAGAGAGAGAGAGAGAGAGAGAGAGAGAGAGAGCTTGTGTGAATTAGGCTTCCTCTGTGCGTTATTACCTCGCTAGTGAAAAAATATAAGTATTAAAATTTACTTTAGGAAAATCGTCTGTCATGTTGTTGTTTTTTTAGTCCTGTAATTTCCGTTATTACAACAATGCGGAGTGATATGAAACTGTAATGCGGTCAAGAGCTGCCTGGAACTACATAATCGCAGACCTCACCTCAGAACGTTCATCAGCCAATCAGATTCAAGCATTCAACGGCCCCGTAGATACAGTCATTGAATTCACAGTAAATGCCTTCATCGTTTACTTACACTCATGTCGTTCCAAACCTGTATGACTTTCTCTCTTCTGTGGAACACAAAAGATGATATTTTGAAGAATATTGGCAACCAAACCATCTCAGTCACCCTCACCTTCTGTTCTATGGACAAAAAAACACAACAAAAACAACAAATAATGACTCAAATTATTTTCTTTTATGTTCCACATGTTTGGAATGACATTAGGGTGAGTTAACACTTCAGTTAACAATAACACTTCAGGGAAAATCCCCCGTATGCTCGATTACCGATCCAGCCCTGGAACGGCTCCACAGATGTCGAGTTAACCTGCTGACATCATAACCTGAGCAAATAAATCCCGGTTATCCTTTAGTGTCATCGATATTAAACGGGTAGGGCATCGTCGCGATTTAAAACTCAGTGTCCAGGGCGTGCAAATCCCTCTTTACTGTTTGTTACACGGCTAAGGCCATCATTAGAGTCAAAGTCAAATAAAGGCCCTCTCAATCTCTCAATCTGTTCGGGCTTAGACCCTGATTGAGACTAATCCTGTTTACAAACGGGGGTGTTTTACCAGCTGAGGAGCATTTTCTTTGTGTCTGAAAAACAGACAATTAATACCGTCCGCACAGACCCTGGGGAGACGGGGGCAAGTTGTCACATGTTTTTCAGGGTAGGTTTATTTCTGAAAGTCAGTTTCTGTACAGATAAATACATTTTAATGGGATAGTTCACCCAAAAATAAATATTACCCCATAATCAAGCCATCCTTGGTCTGTCGGAAGCTAGTGTTTTTAGTTATTAAATTATAAATATGGATATGTTTCTGAAACAAACACTTCAGAAGGTCTTTTTTATTTTTTATGATGGATAGATGGTCTTTTATGATGGATGGATTTTTATGATGGATAGATGCACTTTTATGATGGATGGATGCACTTTTATGATGGATAGATGCACTTTTATGATGGATAGATGCACTTTTATGATGGATGGATGCACTTTTATGATGGATAGATGCACTTTTATGATGGATAGATGCACTTTTATGATGGATAGATGCACTTTTATGATGGATGGATGCACTTTTATGATGTATGGATGCACTTTTATGATGGATGCACTTTTATGATGGATGGATGCACTTTTATGATGGATAGATGCACTTTTATGATGGATAGATGCACTTTTATGATGGATGGATGCACTTTTATGATGTATGGATGCACTTTTATGATGGATATGCACTTTTATGATGGATAGATGCACTTTTATGATGGATGGATGCACTTTTATGATAGATAGATGCACTTTTATGATGGATGGATGGTCTTTTATGATGGATGGATGCACTTTTATGATGGATAGATGCACTTTTATGATGGATGGATGGTCTTTTATGATGGATGGATGCACTTTTATGATAGATAGATGCACTTTTATGATGGATGGATGGTCTTTTATGATGGATGGATGCACTTTTATGATAGATAGATGCACTTTTATGATGGATGGATGGTCTTTTATGATGGATGGGTGCACTTTTATGATGATGATAGATGCACTTTTATGATGGATGGATGCACTTTTATGATGGAAAGATGCACTTTTATGATGGATGGATGGTCTTTCATGATGGATGGATGCACTTTTATGATGATGATAGATGCACTTTTATGATGGATAGATGCACTTTTATGATGGATGGAGGCACTTTTATGATGGATGGATGCACTTTTATGATGGATGGATGCACTTTTATGATGTATAGATGCACTTTTATGATGTATAGATGCACTTTTATGATGGATAGATGCACTTTTATGATGGATAGATGCACTTTTATGATGTATAGATGCACTTTAATGATGTATGGATGCACTTTTATGATGTATAGATGCACTTTTATGATGTATGGATGCACTTTTATGATGGATGGATGCACTTTTATGATGTATAGATGCACTTTTATGATGTATGGATGCACTTTTATGATGTATAGATGCACTTTTATGATGTATGGATGCACTTTTATGATGATAGATGCACTTTTTGGCCGCCAAAATCATATCCTCCATTCACTGCCATTATAAAGCTTGGAAGAGCCAGGACATTATTTAATATATCTCTGATTGTGTATAAATTTCATTTTTGGGTGAACTATCCCTTTAATGTTTTGAGGGCTAAGTAGTCACAATAGAACAATTACACTATCTTGGACTTTTCAGCTAAATGTATTTATAAAACATTAAAACAACAAATTATTGAATAGGCCTATATTCTATAAATGACCTTTTAAAACTCATATATGACCCTGGAGTCGTGCGTCTCACGAGTATATCTGTGGCAATAGCCAACAACGCATTGTATGGGTTAAAATTAATAATTTTTCTTTTTTGTCAAAAAAATCATTAGGATATTAAGATCATGTTCAATGAAGATATTTAGTAAATGTCCTACCATAAATATATATATATATAAATTAGTAGTAGACAAATAGTTGTATCTCAGCCAAATATTTTCCTATTTTTTTTTAAAAAAAAGTACCCTTATGACTGGTTTTGTGGTCCAGGGTCACATATGACACCAATCTAATATTCATGAAAATCCAGAACTTCAATGTGGGTTTATTGTGTTTGGTTTAGATGACAAAATGACTTTAATTTAAAGGTGTTTTGAACTAGAGGTTTGAAAGCAACACATTTGGCCTATAAAATAAAATTTGCATACTGCGTTTCTAATGAACTCATTGTGTTGTGTAACGTCAAGAAATTCAGAAATGTCACAAGTCTATACATCGTAACCGCAAGGAATGTTGAGGCGTACACACACGCATAAAGCCAGCTGTTCCACAGAAGCTGCGTGCAATTTGCATTTAAGCAAGAAAGGACTGGCAAATCCTGTTTTGAGCCTCGCTGCTATTGGAGGGTTTGTCTCTACATTCCTCGTTTCGATTGCTTCACGGGGTTATTTGCAAAGAAGTAACCTTCGCTTAATCAGACTGTCTACATTATTGATTACCACCCTACCAGTCCACCAGGACAAAGTGTGTGTGTGTGTGTGTGTGTGTCTGGACACTGAGATGAAGGTGGATGGGGTGGGTAAGATCATACTGAAAGTGCAGCGCATCAGCACTCCAGTTCAAGTGAGATGCTCTCTGAGATTGCAGCCAGCGTCCATTAATCAAAATGACAGCGGCTGGCGGAGCAGGTGAAAAAAATTAGGCTATGGAAGAAAAATACATGAATTAAAAATTCAGTACAGCAGATGACGGCCTATGCATTTCGTTCATGAACAAATCTGTGATTTTGAATCGTGTTCATTCTGGTTCATGTATTTTTCGTTTGTTAGCGTCATTGAGGTTTTCCTTCGAAGATTCATTACACAACGAGTAAATGGCTTCCGAGAGCGTGTTGTGAAGGAGAATATCTTTGTTTTGACCTAATGAACGCCAGTCGCTGCTTTGAGATTCAATGCGGCACTTAAGACATTTAGTTTGTGAAAGAGGCATTTCGTTTTGTGAGATTCGCTGTCAAAGGCATCAGGCGTTTCAATCACACGAAGAGACAGACATGAATGTTTCTTTGCATAAAATTAAACAATATAAACATAATAATTAATTTATAGATAAAATAAAATGTACACAAACCTGCAATTTGATGGAGCTGCACTCCAAAAACTACACTGGGACCCAGGATCTGTGTATCACATAAACTACCCAAACACTGGGTTGTTACGTCTGACCCAGGATCTGAGTAACACAAAAACTACCCAAACACTGGGTTGTTACGTCTGACCCAGGATCTGAGTAACACAAAAACTACCCAAACACTGGGTTGTTACGTCTGACCCAGGATCTAAGTAACACAAAAACTACCCAAACACTGGGTTGTTACGTCTGACCCAGGATCTGAGTAACACAAAAACTACCCAAACACTGGGTTGTTACGTCTGACCCAGGATCTGAGTAACACATAAACTACCCAAACACTGGGTTGTTACGTCTAACCCAGGATCTAAGTAACACAAAAACTACCCAAACACTGGGTTGTTACGTCTGACCCAGGATCTGAGTAACACAAAAACTACCCAAACACTGGGTTGTTACGTCTGACCCAGGATCTGAGTAACACAAAAACTACCCAAACACTGGGTTGTTACGTCTGACCCAGGATCTGAGTAACACAAAAACTACCCAAACACTGGGTTGTCACGTCTGACCCAGGATCTGAGTAACACAAAAACTACCCAAACACTGGGTTGTTACGTCTGACCCAGGATCTGAGTAACACAAAAACTACCCAAACACTGGGTTGTCACGTCTGACCCAGGATCTGAGTAACACAAAAACTACCCAAACACTGGGTTGTCACGTCTGACCCAGGATCTGAGTAACACAAAAACTACCCAAACACTGGGTTGTCACGTCTAACCGAGTATCTGCGTTACACAAAAACTACCCAAACACTGGGTTGTCACGTCCAACCGAGTATCTGCGTTACACAAAAACTACCCAAACACTGGGTTGTCACGTCTAACCGAGTATCTGCGTTACACAAAAACTACCCAAACACTGGGTTGTCACGTCTAACCGAGTATCTGCGTTACACAAAAACTACCCAAACACTGGGTTGTTACGTCTGACCGAGTATCTGCGTTACACAAAAACTACCCAAACACTGGGTTGTTACGTCCAACCGAGTATCTGCGTTACACAAAAACTACCCAAACACTGGGTTGTTACGTCTGACCGAGTATCTGCGTTACACAAAAACTACCCAAACACTGGGTTGTTACGTCTGACCCAGGATCTGAGTAACACAAATACTACCCAAACACTGGGTTGTAACGTCTGACCCAGGATCTGAGTAACACAAAAACTACCCAAACACTGGGTTGTTACGTCTGACCCAGGATCTGAGTAACACAAAAACTACCCAAACGCTGGGTTGTCACGTCCGACCCAGGATCTGAGTAACACAAATACTACCCAAACACTGGGTTGTAACGTCTGACCCAGGATCTGAGTAACACAAATACTACCCAAACACTGGGTTGTAACGTCTGACCGAGTATCTGCGTTACACAAAAACTACCCAAACACTGGGTTGTTACGTCTAACCCAGGATCTGAGTAACACAAATACTACCCAAACACTGGGTTGTAACGTCCGACCCAGGATCTGAGTAACACAAATACTACCCAAACACTGGGTTGTAACGTCCGACCCAGGATCTGAGTAACACAAATACTACCCAAACACTGGGTTGTAACGTCTGACCCAGGATCTGAGTAACACAAATACTACCCAAACACTGGGTTGTAACGTCCGACCCAGGATCTGAGTAACACAAATACTACCCAAACACTGGGTTGTTACGTCTGACCGAGTATCTGCGTTACACAAAAACTACCCAAACACTGGGTTATTACGTCTGACCCAGGATCTGAGTAACACAAATACTACCCAAACACTGGGTTGTTACGTCTGACCGAGTATCTGCGTTACACAAAAACTACCCAAACACTGGGTTATTACGTCTGACCCAGGATCTGAGTAACACAAATACTACCCAAACACTGGGTTGTTACGTCTGACCCAGGATCTGAGTAACACAAAAACTACCCAAACACTGGGTTGTTACGTCCGACCCAAGATCTGAGTAACACAAAAACTACCCAAACACTGGGTTGTCACGTCCGACCCAGGATCTGAGTAACACAAAAACTACCCAAACACTGGGTTGTTACGTCCGACCCAAGATCTGAGTAACACAAAAACTACCCAAACACTGGGTTGTCACGTCCGACCCAAGATCTGAGTAACACAAAAACTACCCAAACACTGGGTTGTTACGTCCGACCCAAGATCTGAGTAACACAAAAACTACCCAAACACTGGGTTGTTACGTCCGACCCAGGATCTGAGTAACACAAAAACTACCCAAACACTGGGTTGTTACGTCCGACCCAAGATCTGAGTAACACAAAAACTACCCAAACACTGGGTTGTTACGTCCGACCCAGGATCTGAGTAACACAAAAACTACCCAAACACTGGGTTGTCACGTCAAACACAAGTCAACAAAATATATAACACTGTTCAAGTGATTTGGATATTTGAATGCAAAAATCTTACATATTGCGCCTTTAACCATGAACTTTAATAAGCATAAGGTTAGGGACGAGTGTTATCTGTACTTTCCTGAGGTGAACCCATAATCTAGCGCTGCTAGAGGATACACATGTAGAGTGAAGCTGTTTCCCTCTGCTGGACACAAGCAGTAAACATGATGCAATAATACCATGTGCTAGTAGAGTGTTTTATTCGGGTTTTACCTCATGTTCCTATTTTTAACAGGCAGAGCGGAGGAGGAGTTCAAAGACTCAAGAATGAAGAGTCTCTGCGGAGACCACGCCCCTGCGCGACGTCATCAGACTGACAGACCGCCTCGCACGCTGGTTGGCTGTCCGGCGAATAAGGAAACGACGGATGGGATGGCAACAGGCTCTAGCGACGGCATGTGCGATTTGTTTCCATAGCAGCACGGACCTTAGATACAGCTCGCTGGTTGGTCCGCGGCTGCTGTTGTTATGCGGTTGAGGGCGCGCGCCTTCAGGAGTCTCTTTCCCGCCACTCGAGTGTTGCTAGGCACATTAAGACAGGAACTGTAAACAAAAAATGGCTTAAGCCCCCCTGCCCCCACCCACTTGTTATTGAACCAGTTTTCCACAGGGTTGGAGAAGCGATGTTTTGATGTAAAAGATGAAATATCATAAACAAAACAAGTGGTGGAGGAAAAACAACACGTGTGATGCTTTATCATATTTACTGAGCATAACATGACAACAACACAAACATACAGAACAGCAACATTTAGAGAACAATAACTATATCCAAGGACATCTTTTACAGTGCGTTTCATTGACATTAACACAAGGTAGGACACTACAGATGACAGACAACATTATCTTACACAAAAATATCATTAATCATGACCGACGTGGTTTTTTTAATAAAACAACAGCCCATCATTTTGCAGTATTGCTCTGGAGGTTTGATTCAATCTCCAGTAGGCGTTGTCCAATGATCACCGCTAGGGATTTGATCTGAAAAGCACATTAGAGAATGACATTAGTGTGTGATAAAATTAAATAACACATAATTGCCAGAACACAAAGTCCCAGTACATCATATCACACAATTTCATCATCACCATTCATCAATGTTATCAGAAGTTCGTATCTGATTTATATGACAAACGCACAGACGTGGAAGATTTAATTAAAACATTATAATATCTCAAACCCACTGTCAACACTCCTTTCTAGATGAAATTCTTCAACAGCTTCTAATATCTATTGTTCGCTGGACTCAGTGACCAAACAAAGAGCTCCAGCATCACCACAAGAGCGCCATCTGCTGTTCACTCGTGTGTTTAAACCGCAGATATTATTATTCCACACCTTTAGAAATCGCTTCTTTGTACCCCACCCATACTGAAGCACATTATTATTAAAGATTTGTTTGAAACACACATTTTAATTAGTCATAATTTCAGTTACTCTCCAAATTAATATAGAAACATCTTAAAGACCAACAAGGATTATCTTAAATCTAGATTCAATCAAGGTTTATTTAATAATTCTGTTGCACCAAACTTTAAAACCTTGTTTAAAAATAAGCAGGTTTACATTCAAATCATCATTTTGATCCTGGATTTAATTTATATTTAAAATAGATTAACTTTAATCCTGTTGCTCCATAACTATTATAGATTCATTTTAAACTTACATATGAGGAGGTTTAAATAAAATAAAGAGCACCTACAATTAAACTATGCGGATGATTGAACAGATAAACAGTGGGTGTGTCGTCCGGTCTCAGGTGTTTATTACTAATAAAAATGAAAAATAAGTCCGGGAATAAGCCATTGAGTCCGGGATGCGGATCCGTCACTCATCTCAGTGCAGGACAAACAAAAGAAGAGAGGAGTATATTTAGCATTTAACGGTTTAGTTAAGTTTATTTCCTTTATTGGCAAGAGCTACTTATGTCAGAGAGAGAGTGTCTGGTGGTCAATAAAGAAGGAAACTGAATATTAGTATTGTTGCTGTCAATGGCGAATCCATCATGGTGGCGAAAATTAATTGCGGATTAAATTCTAATCCCGATTTGTTAATCTGGGTTTAAAATTAAGTGGTGCCACACAACTCGAGTTAAAATAAAACCTAGATCAACAAATCCTAGATTAGCTCTAAACTGAGTTTAATTTAATCCTTGTTGGTGCAACCCAGCCATTAATATATTTTAAATATTTGTTGTAATGGTGTGTTTTTATGAATGAAGGCCAGTATCTCTGACGTCTCTATGAAACATTAATGACAGACATTCAACATTACAGGATCAGTGAAAGATATCAATTTACACATTTATTAGGCTTTAAAAAAAAAAAAAAAAGACTCTTATGAGGATATATGAGACAAAACGGCATTTTGGCAAAATTCTGTGTTATTGTTCGTTCAAGCGTGAAAGAGACTTGATACTGGCGCGTGTGTGTGTGTGTGTGTGTGTGTGTGTCAGTCAGGACATTTACAGTCAGCGCATTCTCTTCAGTCTTTCTGAGCGTTGTGTGTGTGTGTGTGTGTCATAGTCAAGACATTTACAGTCAGTGCGTTCTCTTCTGTCTTTCTGAGCGTTGTGTGTGTGTGTGTCATAGTCAGGACATTCACAGTCAGCGCGTTCTCTTCTGTCTTTCTGAGCGTCGTGTGTGTGTGTGTGTGTGTCATAGTCAGGACATTCACAGTCAGCGCGTTCTCTTCTGTCTTTCTGAGCGTCGTGTGTGTGTGTGTGTGTGTCATAGTCAGGACATTTACAGTCAGCGCGTTCTCTTCTGTCTTTCTGAGCGTTGTGTGTGTGTCATAGTCAAGACATTTACAGTCAGCGCGTTCTCTTCTGTCTTTCTGAGCGTTGTGTGTGTGTGTCATAGTCAGGACATTCACAGTCAGCGCGTTCTCTTCTGTCTTTCTGAGCGTCGTGTGTGTGTGTGTGTGTCATAGTCAGGACATTTACAGTCAGCGCGTTCTCTTCTGTCTTTCTGAGCGTCGTGTGTGTGTGTGTGTGTCATAGTCAGGACATTTACAGTCAGTGCGTTCTCTTCTATGACACACACACACGACGCTCAGAAAGACAGAAGAGAACGCGCTGACTGTAAATGTCTTGACTATGACACACACACAACGCTCAGAAAGACAGAAGAGAACGCGCTGACTGTAAATGTCCTGACTATGACACACACACACACACACGACGCTCAGAAAGACAGAAGAGAACGCACTGACTGTAAATGTCTTGACTGTCTTTCTGAGCGTCGTGTGTGTGTGTGTCATAGTCAGGACATTTACAGTCAGCGCGTTCTCTTCTGTCTTTCTGAGCGTCGTGTGTGTGTGTGTGTGTGTCATAGTCAGGACATTTACAGTCAGCGCGTTCTCTTCTGTCTTTCTGAGCGTCGTGTGTGTGTGTGTGTCATAGTCAGGACATTTACAGTCAGCGCGTTCTCTTCTGTCTTTCTGAGCGTTGTGTGTGTGTGTGTCATAGTCAAGACATTTACAGTCAGCGCGTTCTCTTCTGTCTTTCTGAGCGTCGTGTGTGTGTGTCATAGAAGAGAACGCACTGACTGTAAATGTCCTGACTGTCTTTCTGAGCGTCGTGTGTGTGTGTGTGTGTCATAGTCAGGACATTTACAGTCAGCGCGTTCTCTTCTGTCTTTCTGAGCGTCGTGTGTGTGTGTGTGTGTGTCATAGTCAGGACATTTACAGTCAGCGCGTTCTCTTCTGTCTTTCTGAGCGTCGTGTGTGTGTGTCATAGTCAGGACATTTACAGTCAGCGCGTTCTCTTCTGTCTTTCTGAGCGTTGTGTGTGTGTGTGTCATAGTCAGGACATTTACAGTCAGTGCGTTCTCTTCTGTCTTTCTGAGCGTCGTGTGTGTGTGTGTGTGTGTCATAGTCAGGACATTTACAGTCAGTGCGTTCTCTTCTGTCTTTCTGAGCGTCGTGTGTGTGTGTGTGTCATAGTCAGGACATTTACAGTCAGCGCGTTCTATTCGGTCTTTCTGAGCGTTGTGTGTGTGTGTGTCATAGTCAGGACATTTACAGTCAGCGCGTTCTATTCGGTCTTTCTGAGTGTCGTGTGTGTGTGTGTCATAGTCAGGACATTTACAGTCAGCGCGTTCTCTTCTGTCTTTCTGAGCGTCGTGTGTGTGTGTGTCATAGTCAGGACATTTACAGTCAGCGCGTTCTCTTCTGTCTTTCTGAGCGTCGTGTGTGTGTGTGTGTCATAGTCAGGACATTTACAGTCAGCGCGTTCTATTCAGTCTTTCTGAGTGTCGTGTGTGTGTGTGTGTATGTGTGTGTCATAGTCAGGTCATTTACAGTCAGCGCGTTCTCTTCTGTCTTTCTGAGCGTTGTGTGTGTGTGTGTCATAGTCAGGACATTTACAGTCAGCGCGTTCTCTTCTGTCTTTCTGAGCGTTGTGTGTGTGTGTGTCATAGTCAGGACATTTACAGTCAGTGCGTTCTCTTCTGTCTTTCTGAGCGTCGTGTGTGTGTGTGTGTGTCATAGTCAGGACATTTACAGTCAGTGCGTTCTCTTCTGTCTTTCTGAGCGTCGTGTGTGTGTGTGTGTCATAGTCAGGACATTTACAGTCAGCGCGTTCTATTCGGTCTTTCTGAGCGTTGTGTGTGTGTGTGTCATAGTCAGGACATTTACAGTCAGCGCGTTCTATTCGGTCTTTCTGAGTGTCGTGTGCGTGTGTGTGTGTGTGTGTGTCATAGTCAGGACATTTACAGTCAGTGCGTTCTCTTCTGTCTTTCTGAGCGTCGTGTGTGTGTGTGTGTGTCATAGTCAGGACATTTACAGTCAGCGCGTTCTATTCGGTCTTTCTGAGCGTTGTGTGTGTGTGTGTCATAGTCAGGACATTTACAGTCAGCGCGTTCTATTCGGTCTTTCTGAGCGTTGTGTGTGTGTGTGTGTGTGTCATAGTCAGGACATTTACAGTCAGCGCGTTCTCTTCATTCTGTCTGAGCGTTGTGTGTGTGTGTGTGTGTGTGTCATAGTCAGGACATTTACAGTCAGCGCGTTCTCTTCTGTCTTTCTGAGCGTCGTGTGTGTGTGTGTGTGTGTGTGTGTCATAGTCAGGACATTTACAGTCAGCGCGTTCTCTTCTGTCTGTCTGAGCGTTGTGTGTGTGTGTGTGTGTGTGTCATAGTCAGGACATTTACAGTCAGCGCGTTCTCTTCTGTCTGTCTGAGCGTTGTGTGTGTGTGTGTGTGTGTGTGTGTCATAGTCAGGACATTTACAGTCAGCGCGTTCTCTTCTGTCTGTCTGAGCGTTGTGTGTGTGTGTGTGTCATAGTCAGGACATTTACAGTCAGCGCGTTCTCTTCTGTCTGTCTGAGCGTTGTGTGTGTGTGTGTGTGTGTGTCATAGTCAGGACATTTACAGTCAGCGCGTTCTCTTCTGTCTTTCTGAGCGTCGTGTGTGTCATAATCAGGACATTTACAGTCAGCGCGTTCTCTTCTGTCTGTCTGAGCGTTGTGTGTGTGTGTGTGTGTGTGTCATAGTCAGGACATTTACAGTCAGCGCGTTCTCTTCATTCTGTCTGAGCTTTGTGTGTTTGTGTGTGTCATAGTCAGGACATTTACAGTCAGCGCGTTCTCTTCTGTCTGTCTGAGCGTTGTGTGTTTGTGTGTGTCATAGTCAGGACATTTACAGTCAGCGCGTTCTCTTCATTCTGTCTGAGCTTTGTGTGTTTGTGTGTGTCATAGTCAGGACATTTACAGTCAGCGCGTTCTATTTGGTCTTTCTGAGTGTCGTGTGTGTGTTAATTGCGTTAAATATTTTTACCGCGTTAAACTGAAAAATGTATTGCATGCGTTAACGCTTTATTTTTGACAGCACTATTTAAAATAAATGTATTTCCCCCATACAGTTTTTATTATTTACACACTCAATATTGGCAATAATCTCTACACTTATAGTGCACAAGAAAGAGCTTACACTGGTTTACATCATACTCAGAGATCAATAATTCAAACGGCCTCTAGGCGAGCTGCTTCACCTCTGTCATCTGCTGCTCCACAGTGTCCTGGTACTCCAGAGTCACCGGCCTGTCTCTTCTGTCTAATTCTGGCCTCTGCTGGCCTGCACTGCCCACTACATAACTGCAGAGAAACACGTCCTCAATGAGAATCACGAAACATGCATGGCCCCAAAAAAGACCAAAGATAAATATCACACAAGCTTGTGCACAATAGGCGACTTACCTTTCAATATTTGCCACTTTAAAGCAGAAAAGGGATCTCTTGAAATCAAGCTTTTTGGGGGTTGATATGTACATGATTCCTAAATCTGCACAGCAGCCGTGGCAGGTGAGACTAACAACGAGGCTGGAGGTGAGACAGTTATACAGACATTGATTGGTGGTTAAGTCAGGCTAAAAACACATCTATGTCATTATATATCTATAAATAAAACATATCTCACCATCCAAGCTCCTTTCGGGTACCGGAAACAAAGGGATCTTTACCGATGACAATATTGTCAGTGATACCTGAAATTCAAGGTGTAAAAATACATCATGTATGTGCTAAAAAACAATATATATATAGGCAGTATATATGAGCATATATTGAAAACGAACTATGCAATAGACCTGAAAATATGATATAATTGAATAATTGAATAATGAAGACTTTTAAAATCATTTTTTCAATATTTTATCTTAAAATTATGACTTATAAAATCATATTTTTGATTTTTTATCTAATAATGAGGACTATTAAAATATTATATTTGACTTTTTATCTTATAATTATGACTTAGAATGTCATATTTTTGACTTTTTATCTAATAATGAAGACTTTTAAAATCATATTTTCTATATTTTATCTTATAATTATGACTTATAAAATCATATTTTTTGACATTTTATCCAATAATGAGGACATTTAAAACAATATATATTTTCCTTTTTATCTTATAATTATGACTTAGCATGTCATTTGTTTTACTTTTTTTCTAATGAGGACATTTAAAATAATATTTGACTTTTTATCTAATAATGAAGACTTTTAAAATCATATTTTCAATATTGAATCTTATAATTATGACTTATAAAATCATATTTTGACTTTTTATCCAATAATGAGGACATTTAAAATAATATATTTGACTTTTTAATCTTATAATTATGACTTAGCGTGTCATATTTTTGACTTTTTATCTACTAACGAGGACTTTTAAAATAATATATTTGACTTTTATCTTATAATTATGACTTAGCATGTCATATTTTTGACTTTATCTAATAATGAAGACTTTTAAAATCATATTTTCTATATTTTATCTTATAATTATGACTTATAAAATCATATTTTGACTTTTTATCCAATAATGAGCACATTTAAAATAATATATTTGACTTTTTATCTTATAATTATGACTTAGCATGTCATTTGTTTTACTTTTTTTCTAATAATGAGGACATTTAAAATAATATATTTGATTTTTATCTTATAATTATGACTTAGCATGTCATATTTTTGACTTTATCTAATAATGAAGACTTTTAAAATCATATTTTCAATATTTTGTCTTATAAAAAACAATACATATATGGGCAGTATATATGAGCATATATTGAAAACGAACTATGCAATAGACCTGAAAATATTATGATATAATTGAAATTTTTACATGGAATATATATTTTCAAAAACATGTTTTACTCTAACACTGGAAGACAATTAAAGCCTAAACAAGAAAATATAAACAAGTTTGAGGATGATATCAAAAAATGAGCTTTTAGTGCGATTGTGTTTGGGCGCAGTACCACACGCTTCCACTAGATGAAATCCGTCTCCCATTCATTTCCGATGCTCTTACAAGTGTGGCTATTTTTTTCAGGACGATTTATCCTTTTCGAAGTCCAGTCATCTTTATTTCTCCAGCGCTCTCACACACAGATGCTTCAGCTTCACACTGATGACAGGACATGAGTTTAGTTTGAGATCTAAAGTAAGTTTGAGTAAGTTTTTGATTGAATAATTTCTGTTGTTAAAAAAATATATATATTACACAAAATGAAAACAATAATGTAAATATTATTATTATTATTTTAAGTGTGAATCAAAAAATTAAAAACGCATTAAAAAAAACCCCGCATGATTTCATCTCTTAAATTTCTTAGTCATAATTTAGACTTTTTTAATCTAATTTCAGTTATCATCTCATAATTTAGAATTTTAAGTCATAATTTTGACTTTAAATCCAAAGTGTAGAATCAGAATCATTGTAGAATCAAGTCATAATTTTAACTGTTCATCTCACAATGACTTAGCATGTCTTATTTGTGACTTTTTATCTAATAATGAGGACTTTTAAAATAATATTTTTGACTTTTTATCTAATAATGAAGACTTTTAAAATCATATTTCATATAAAATCATATTGTCTTATAATTACTTATAAAATCATATTTTTGACTTTTTAATCCAATAATGAGGACATTTAAAATAACATATTTGACTTATTTTAAAATTATGATTTAGCATGTCATATTTTTGACTTTTTATCTAATAATGAAGACTTTTAAAAACATATTTTCAATATTTTATCTTAAAATTATGACTTATAAAATCATATTTTTGAAATTGTATCCAATAATGAGGACATTTAAAATAACATATTTGACTTTTTATCTTATAATTATGCCTTAGCCTGTCATATTTTTGATTTTTTTTATCAAATAATGAGGACTTTTTAAATCATATCACTTGTTATCTAATAATGAGGACTATCAAAATATTATATTTGACTTTTTATCTTATAATTATGACTTAGCATGTCATATTTTTTACTTTTTATCTAATAATGAGGACTTTTAAAATCATATTTTATATATTTTATCTTATAATTAAGACTTATAAAATCATATTTTTGACATTTTATCCAATAATGAGGACATTTAAAACAATATATATTTTCCTTTTTATCTTATAATTATGACTTAGCATGTCATTTGTTTTACTTTTTATCTAATAATGAGGACATTTAAAATAATATTTGACTTTTAATCTTATAATTATGACTTAGCATGTCATATTTTTGACTTTTTATCTAATAATGAAGACTTTTAAAATCCTATTTTCAATATTGAATCTTATAATTATGACTTATAAAATCATAATTTGACATTTTATCCAATAATGAGGACATTTAAAATAATATATTTGACTTTCTATCTTATAATTATGACTTAGCATGTCATATTTTTGACTTTTTATCTAATACCGAGGACTTTTAAAATAATATATTTGACTTTTATCTTATAATTATGACTTAGCATGTCATATTTTTGACTTTCTCTAATAATGAAGACTTTTAAAATCATATTTTCAATATTTTGTCTTATAATGACTTATAAAATCATATTTTTGACTTTTTATCAAATAATGAGGACATTTAAAATAATATATTTGACTTTTATCTTAGAATTATGACTTAGCATGTTATATTTTTGACTTTATATCTAGTAATGAGGACTTTTAAAATCATATTTTCAATATTTTGAGAGCGCGAGATCACATTTTGATTGGCGTTGTGCCAAGCGGACGAGCCGCGCAGTCAGCGGACGCTTGCGTTGCGGAGGCAGACGAAAGTATAAACAAGGCTTAACAATTTTGGAGAGCGATGGTGAATGCACCTACAGTGATTCGCGCGCCACTTAATTAAACATTTGGGCGTCCGTTATAAAAGGCGAGAAGTAGCGGTACGCAAGAAAAGGTGCCCACTTCGCCCCACTTCGAGCAATGATTATCAGGAACGTTTACAAGCTAATGTTTTTTTCCTTCTGTGATTATGAAGGCTTTGTGAAACTGTACAGCTTTTCCAGTTTTTTAAATGACATGCACTGAATACAAATAGCTTCCTTTCTACACAGAGGACAAACACATTTTCTATCATGTATGCCAATGAAAGATGATCGAGCCAATCGGAATAGGTATGGGGCGGGGCGACACGTACAGCCCCGCCCAGATCTGCAGGTCGAAGCCACGCCTTTGCTTTGAAAAAGCATCTAGCGAAAAATTACATATTGTGCCTTTAACAATTTTTTAAGGATTCTATGATGAACAGAACGTTAAAAACAACTTATATAATTTTTTGCTAACACTATAAACGTATTTACTGACATTTTGGATCAATTTAGTGCGTACAAGTATTATTTTACTTATTTATATATTAAATCCAACTGACTTCAAACGTAATAGCGGAAGTGTATCAACCCAAGACATAACACTTACACCAATACAACAGCAATAAAAGCGTAATAATATTTACGTCTGAGCATGATCTGGTTCTGCTCGTCATCACTGCCAGCCCAGGATAGACTGTCGCCGATCGGTAGTTTGCATTTCCCGCACATAAACACGGCAGGTCCGTCGTTTTCCCCCTCTTCCTCCGCCCTGCAGCTGCTGTCCGCGACGCCCTCACACACAGAGTATGTTTTATAGCTACAATCGTCCGTGTTTTTAATTTTTCCAGCCATATTTCCAAATGTTTTCAAGCGTTCGCGGGCAGCTGTACTTCTGCTGATCTGCCGCGAGCGCATCTATGAGTGGATGAGCGCTCATCGCCCCCTGCCGGAGCGGAGGAACCGCTACACTTCACTCTCAACGCGAGGTTCGCACAAAAGCAGCCAGACCTTCTCGGTTCGTATGGTTTTACTAGATAGAACATTATAAACATTATAACACACAGACAATACATTATTTATACACAGACACACAGAAATATAAATAAAAATGTTCTTGTATAAACGATCTTTTAATTAAATATATAGACTTTATAAAGGCTCCCAGAAGTTTAGCTTCAAATACATAACCGGTTCATTGACTGTATAAAATATAATTGATTGTATAATCAGAGTGGTTTTATAATCAGTGTCTCTCAACCCCTGCTAATGTCAGGCATTCACCGCCACGCCCCGTTCAAATGCGTTAACATCCTCCTCAAAATCACTTTCTGGCTATCAAGAAGTATCTTGTTTCTATTTGTAGTCTCGCTAAAGACCCTAAAATCACTAACATGCGAATATAACGCGCGCGTGGCCGGTTTCTGACTTGTTGCGCACTTTTTATTTCTCTGTGATCGCGTCGCTTTGAATGTTTTCTTTTTGCCTTTATATCTTCTGACCTTTTTTTTAAAGGTGAAACTATCCCGAGGATTTCGCTGTGTTAGATTTGACAGGAGTGGGATGAGAATAATGTACTTTAACGGGGTGAGAATCCCTGGCAGGTGAGATTCTCCAGCACGCGCTTGAATGCACGCGCCGCGGCTCGACGCAGAATCTGAACATGTTCTCAGCGCCGCTCCCGCGACGCCGGCGCGCACCTGGGCTGTGTGTTCAGGTACTCATAGGTGTGCTCATACTGTGGACCAAAGAAATGGACGGACTCTCGGATTTCTCAAGTGAGTCAATTATGAACTGACGATATTTATGAGTGCGATATTCAATAACAATGAAAAATGGCTAAACTAATATAAACACATAATTCTTATTCATTTAGTTAAATTGTTCTTGTTTAAACAACGTATACAGTCAAAAAATAAATGTATCTTTCATGATGGTTTCGTGTTTTAATGACACGAAAGTAAACAATAAGCTAAATAAGTTACTTGATTTATTTTCATTTATGTGAATATTTGTATGATAACGCTCTTATTCATTAATATTTCATAGAGACATCAGTGTCAGTGATTCATAAAAACATGCCATTACAACACATATTTAAAATATGTTTCTACATTAATTTGGAGAGTAACTTATTACAATGTGCAATTAGTTACACAATTACACCACCTATAGACACTTTTGATGTGACGCCTCACAAAAACAAAACAAAAAATACTTTAATTTTGAAATCAAAAACTAGTTCACTGTAGAAGATCATTTTCACTCGTTTTGATCATATAAATACCCTGATAAATACATAATAAAGGCTCGATGTCTTACGGCGGAGTCTTTACCGTCATCACCGGCGGCCATTTTGTCACAGGCGAGCTTTCTGGCGGACTCTGATGGAAGGTGAGTGATTATTCATAAATGTGCAGTGTCATAACTACATCTCTGACGTTTATAACAAACCAAACAGTTTGAAAAACGTTAGAAAATTGAGCAAGTTGTGGTTATTTAAAAAGTACACGCACCATTAAAACACAATGTTACGAGTGAGCGAGCTGACTGTGACAAGATGGCCGCCAGGTGCGGACGTCTACCTCCATTTATGAGTGCGATATTCGATAACGATGAAAAATGGCTAAACTAATACACAATTCTTATTCATTTAGTTAAATTGTTCTTGTTTAAACAACGCATCTTTCATGATGGTTTCGTGTTTTAATGACACTAAAATGGCAATGAAAAAAGTAAACAATAAGCTAAATAAGTTAATTTATTTATTTTCATTTATGTGAATATTTCTATGATCACGCTCTTATTCATTAATGTTTCATAGACATAAGTTTCAGTGATTCATAAAAACATGCCATTACAACAAATATTTAAAATATACTTTAAGTTGTTTCTACATTAATTTGGAGAGTAACTTATTACAATATTAAAATATATTACAAAAACTAGACAATTACACCACCTATAGATACGTTTGATGTGACACCTCACAACAACAAAAAAACAACAACAACAAAAAACAACAACAACAACAAAAAACTAGTTAATTGTAGAAGAGGTCTCCTTAAACGCTCGTTTTGATCATATAAATACATAATAAAGACTCAATGTCTTACCGTCATCACCGGTGGCCATCTTGGACAAACTATTAATAATTATTCATAAGTGTGCAGTGTCATAACCACATCTCTGACAGTTTGAAAATCGGTAGAAAATTGAGCAAGTTATGGTTATTTAAAAAGTGCACGCACCTTTAAAACACAATGAGGGAGCGATCTGACTGAGACAAGATGGCCGCCAGGTGTGGACGCCGACCTCCATTGGCTAGCAGCGCGGACGAGACATCTAGTCTTTATTATGTATATGAATGGTTTTTATATGCCTAAGCATATATAATTCTGTAGCTTTTTTTATGTTCACTTTTTAAAAAGTTATCAGCCAAAGAGATTAAATTTAAGGTTCTAAACCATTCAAGATTTACAACAGTTTAAGTTGGAAATTACATTTTCAAGTCTATGCTCAATAAGTGAATAAATGGATTATATCTACTGCATAAATATAATTTAGTTACATAAAATCCCATAAAAATACAAAACATTATTGAACATTCATTTCATTGAAGAAGAAAAAAATTGATAATTTTTGACCAACACACGAAGAGCACAAGAGATATAAAATGATTACAATTTATGTACAATAACTGTTTTGTACTTATTCCTGTGATCAGAGCTGAATTTATCATCATCATTACTCCTTCAGAAATCATTCTAATATGAGGATTTGTTGCTCAAGTAATATTTCTTATTATAAAAAGTTGAAAACTTAAAAAGGCACAATGTAAGATTTTTAGATTCAAAAATCCAAACCACTATTTTCTTGACGTGTGTACTTACATTATCCCAAATGTTTCCAAGAATGTTTAAAGGGTTACTTCAGTGATTTAGTATTAAGCTTTGTATCAGTAGAAACCCGGTTGTATATTCGAATTATCGTACTTTCCCCCCTCATATCCCCCTGAGACGAGAGAATTATGCATTTTATTTCTGGAAAAAAATCCTCCGGTGACACAAATATTGTCATTTTGCATCATTGGAGGATTTTTTGGCCAGAGGCTAAAGACCATGACACTGCACACTTATGAATAATTATTAATAGTTTGTCCAAGCATCCAGAATTATAGCCACGTTAATAACGTTTGTAAGAAACCAAACCATTTGTAAATCCGTCCAGATTTCAGCGAGATAAGAGTATTTGTGTTCAGATCACTCACCTTACATCAGAGCCAGAAAGCTCGCCTGTGACAAGATGGCCGCCGGTGATGACGTTAGAGACTCCGCCGTAAGACATCGAGCCTTTATTATGGATATCTATGGTTGGGAAAATGAAGCCATTAAACAATCAGACTAACTTGAGCTGGAGAACAATGAGGAGTTTCTGTCCATGAATGATCCAAACAGTGTCTAATAAAACACATCAGATATTAAAGCGCCGCTAGTGTTGCCATGGTTACTACACAATAACACCGGAGGGCAACGCGGGTATTGATATAATAGCTTATTTCTCTGGATTTCATCATGGACAAGTCAAAATATTGGCTATATTAAATTGTTTTAGTGGTTTTTCAATATTTTAATCCAAAAATTGTACATATTGTGCCTTTTAAGTATACTTCATACATTTTTTTTTTGTAAAAACATTGAAGTATACTTTTTTTTTTCGTAAGGGAAACAATGATTTTATTCAGAATTCTTTGATGAAGAAATTTAAAAGAACAGCATTTCATATTACATGCATTTTTTATAACAATGTAAAAGCCTTTACTGTCACTTTTGATCAATTTAACGCATCCTTTATGAATAAAGGTATTAATTTCCTTAAATAAAAACGTTAACATTTTAAACGGTGGTGGAGTAGGCTACACTTTTAAATCTGGTGTTGTTGATTTACCGCACAAAGTGCCATGTTTTACTGCCTAATATGATGAAATTATTACAATATTAAAATATAATACAAAAATGTACAATTAATTACTTAGACAATTACACCACCTATAGACACTTTTGATGTGAAGCCTCAAGCCTCACAAAAAATTACTTTAATTTTGAAAACAAAAACTAGTTCATTGTAGAAGAGGTGTGTCCATATGATATTTAGCATGTTTTCTGAATTGTAATGAACTCATTAGATCCTCCCTTGCATTAGATTATCTGTTTAGGATCATCAACAGTCACTCAGCTCAAGCCTGTGATGGAGATCTGCTGCTCCTCAGGTGTCCACGACACTCCACCATAACTGTTCAGTCTGCGTTTTATGGACAGGGTGAAACCCTTCCCGGAACCGTGCCAGGAATGAGATGCCAGTGGCGTAATCACAGCTGTTCTGCGCCCACAGCGCTGCAGGTGAGCCAGCCTTGCTTGAGCCTTTAATCAGTCCTTCCAGAAAATGCAGATTTTTTGTTGCGAGCAAAAATCCTTGATTTTGCTGCACGTTTTCTTAAAGGTGTCATGAACTGGCTTTTTACATTTTTTTTAATAAAAAAACTTATGGTCAACTTATGACGTTCGCGTGGTTTTTACAGTCAGAAACCTCATAATGAATCAGTAATAGGCTACTTTCTGCCCTGGTTTTGAGGCTTTCTGAAGAAACGCTGGGTTTTGATGGGCACTGAAGACTTGGAAGTACAGGGAGTGCAGAATTATTAGGCACGTTGATTTTCTGATCATATTTTTTTTCCAGGCACATTTGACCAATTCCAAACCACAGTAATCCTAATAACTACTATTAATTTAGTATTTAATAATGTATTAGTGATATATAATTGTTCATGAAGGCTGGAAATGAAAATCACCTTATATTCAGGTGTGCAGAATTATTAGGCATGTTTTCTTTTACAGATAAATTGAGCCAAAAAAGAGATTTAACTCAGACTGAAAAGTCAAAAAGTATTAAATGCCCATGAGAAGGATGCAATACTAATGCGTTTATGTTACGCATTATGTTTATTGTTTACTAATACTTTATGCGTATAACGTTTTGGGAGTTCATTTTTAGTCCATCTCTGCAAAACGGACTTCAGGATGGACTAAAAATGAACTTCCAAAACGTACTGCCAGATTCTGGAAGATGAATTCTTCAAACAGTGGTACTAGAGGATGTGGTGCCGGTCCTTCAAGAGTCACTCTCAACCTATCTGTCCATAAAGCCTATAAAAAAACCTTCTTCATGTATTTTACAACACTTCAGCTTGTGATTCTTATCTAGTGGGGGTCATTTTTTAGGATTCTTTACCTAACTGAAGTCTCTGAGATCCTGACACCTGCACTTCTGGAGACTCCAGGTCGGTTCAGCTCTGGAAAATGGTGGCGCTGGAGACTAAAGGGTTCCTGATGGTTTCACCCTTAATTCTTCACCTTAATTCTTCATTCTTTTGCAGTTAACAGGTGTCTTTTCTTCACCACCTGTTTTTGTCAGATCCTGCTGACCCAACGAGCATTTCACTGTCCAATGGTCATGCCTTAACTGCAATGTCTAGTATTGCATTAGTATTGCATCCTTCTCATGGGCATTTAATACTTTTTGACTTTTCAGTCTGAGTTAAATCTCTTTTTTTGGCTCAATTTATCTGTAAAAGAAAACATGCCTAATAATTCTGCACACCTGAATATAAGGTGTTTTTCATTTCCAGCCTTCATGAACAATTATATATCACTAATACATTATTAAATACTAAATCAATAGTAGTTATTAGGATTACTGTGGTTTGGAATTGGTCAAATGTGCCTGGAAAAAAAATATGATCAGAAAATCAACGTGCCTAATAATTCTGCACTCCCTGTAAACGCCCACGTCTAGGATTGGATAAGATTTGCATATTTAATGAGCTTCAGCTCCTCTCAGTAGATGTGGGGATGGGTTTGAAAGCGTCTGGAGAAACGCTCACAGGACTCTAATCTCTCATCCACTTGCGATTGATTGGGATGTTATTTCTGTATCATTTCGCCCGATCATCAGTGAATATAACCGCAAATCGTACACACTAGGGATGCCACAATTCTCAATATAATATTGAACCGTTCGGTACGGCATTCACGGTTCAATACGCGCTTGTGAATTGCGGTTTTCGGTTTTGCATTTAATTAATAATTTTTCTGCAAATTCTATAATTTGCCTCCTCCATCCCAATACTGAACAACGCGAAATACATTCACATCACACGTTAGTGGTAGAGTTATACTCACAGAACACTATAGTTATTCACAATCACAAGTTCATTATTTGCATGTGTTTTAAAGCCTTGCCGGCTCATTCGCTGTGCGCGGTTTTAACATGCGCTTTTCAGAGCGCGCGCACTAAACGCCTGTCAAACACATGATTACAGGACTAAATAGTCGTCTTACTGCGCTAATACTGTCAAATACACACAAGGTTAACATAAATACAGTCGGTTATGTCTAAAGTGAAAGTAAAATCGTGTGTGTCTGTATATTAGATGTGCAGGTCTTTAATTGACAGCAGCGCAGCCTATAGTTTTAAGTTTAAGTAAGGTTTTTCAATTCTTTTAAGTAAAATAAAGGAAGAGTATTGCAATAAAAAATAGTCTTTTTTCTCTTTAACCTCTTGCGGTTCCTGTCGCCTAAGAATAGAATAACAAAAAATGTATGTGACAAGCCATCAGAACCGAACCGTACCAAAAACCGAGGTTTGTATTGAACCGGGGACTAACTGTATTGTTGCATCCCTAGTACGCGCACACACACACATGCACGCACAAGAAAGGTGAAAGCACGTCTGATAAAAACACAGCTCCGGGACGTTGGGCTTTGCGAGCTGGCGTTACAAATCCGAGTCTGATCCCGAATGAACCAATAACAGCTTGTCCAGCCTGTGAGCGCGTGCTGAGGTGTGTAATCAATAGATATCAAACAATCTGTAACAATGCAACACTAACACATATAAACACATGTTTTACTCACATCAGTGTGTTGCAGCGTTCCTGTCGGATCCAGAAGCACAGCATTGTGTTTTAATCTCAATATGTCTGCAAATCCAGTCTCCACCTGTGTCTTGTTTACAAACGAATCCGCGGTTAAATGCAATGTCTTACACACATGAGCTGGAACCGCATGTTTATTGTTCGACCCGTTTAGCTCCACGAGTCGGTGGGCGGGGCTTGAGGCGTTGCTTCTGCGTTCTATGACGTCATTGGTCGACATATTCTGAGATCTCTCGTTTTGTGGCCCGTGTGTCAATAAAAGCTTTTCTTTGACTAACAAGGACGTTTTCAGCTCTGAAACTTACAGGATGTTCTTATATCACCATTAACTTTTATATATATCAAAGACTCAAATGGAAAGTTGATTTCTCAATCAAAAATCACCCCTTTAAAAAATGCGATGGAATATTAAGGATTTTTATGCGATGAAATCGCATAAAAACTGCGGTTTGATGAAAAAGAGAAAAAAAAGTGATTCTCCCAACACCCTGTTCTCACTAGGCTACTACCTTAAGGTAAAGAGTAATTTCTTATTACTTCCTATGAAAATAATTTCCCCCCACTGTCATGTATCACACCGGGAAACTGCTTTGCGCGATCTTTTGCGCTTATTTTTGTTGGCAAATGAGAATGATTTGCGTGCTTCATCATGGTTTCATCCATAGTTGCCAAGTCCGCGTATAACACGCGACTTTGGGCTTCTTTTTTTGGCAAGTCGCGTTAAAAAAATCACGAGTTGCGTTTTTTTGGGCTTATTTAAAAAAATGTGGTTGCTTGTTAGGAAAATATAATAAGCAACTTCGTTTCTTTACATGTATGGTCCATAACCAATACATTGGCTGACACTGTCAGCTAATAGCCAATCAGTGCAATGACACAGTGCTGTAGTAATCTGTCCTCATACATCCCGCCTCCTTCTCCCTCTCACTGAAGAAAAATCGTGTTCAGCGTGCAGGCATGTGACGTTATAAATGTACGCAATGATAGTTAGTAGACGCAAATAGACGTATACATTTTCACAAACAATGCCACCAGCAGAGATGTACAGAGATGGAGAGGAAACAGGGAGGAGAGGCACCTAATTTAATTTAAACAATATTTTTGTAATGTATTTAAAATTACAGGCTATTATAAAAAAAACAAGTATACTAATAATAACAGTAGGTATGGTTCAAATTTATTTTATTGTAAATATGTGGCTATATTGAAGCGCTCACTTAGTGCTTGCCTGTGTCCCAGAGTGCACACTATCCATCCTAAATATTATGTGACATTAGTAATTTTCAATACTATTTAGGGCAGATAGTGTGCACTTTGAGATGTAGGGCTTATCTTTTTCACGGTTTGCAGTGTCTACTCACTGCCCCTAATATGTGTGCACTAACTCCGACTATAGGTTACCATAATTGGCCTTCATGTCACTTTTCCTCTTTTTCCTCTTCTTCTGTTCACAGCTGATTGGAGGATATTGCGTGCCCTTTATTGCAATTTGATGATTTTTGTAAAATCATATCTGTTTTTGCTTTTCAAACTCCGAGAGGTTTCAGTTTAATATGTTGCAGGCTCATTTATTGATAAAAAAATTATTTATTATAAATAATATTGATGATAATAAATGATATAATAGGGCTGTACGATTAATCGAAAAATAACCGAAACCGACATTCAGAACCTCTAACCGACATATTTTTTCCATGTCGGTTATTTCGGTTTTCACGTGACTCCGCCCCGTCAGTCACATCAAGTGCAGTTTGCAGGCACACAGATACAGGAGCGGTAATCTGTGTTTATAGATGCCCAGAATCACTATAGTAACTGCACGTTTTACACAGTTTATACAGGTCAGTTAATTGCTGTTCTAATAGCCTACGCGCTGACACACACACACAGACGACGCGCGCAAGCCCCGAAGCCGCTTTCACTTTCGTGCTCATAAAGTTTGTCAAGTAAATGCGTTTAAAGGCTTGCCAGTTTCAACATTTAAAGCGATTGTGAACTATTCAAAAACAACAATACGGAAAACTTCTCCATTCAGTGCTCAGCTTTTTTCTGTGACACAGAACCGTGTCGCGTCTCTGAAAACGCGCGCGCCCTGAAGGCAGACCTCTATCACCTGCGTTCTCACAAAGCTTGTCATTTGTATGTGGTTTAAGCCCTGCCAGTTTGAACATTAAAGCGAGTTTCGACCATCAGATGTGTATTATGTTGAACTAATGCCTGATATATTTTGACAAACGAACACTCAGACAGAAGCTGTGACTAAAGTAAAGTCACTAAAGTAGCTTAGAAACTCAACCGTTATAGGCATACATTTTAATACCTTTGAAGTACAAACCACAGCTTCATAATGAATAGAGACAGTAAGAGTAATTCACACACACAATCACTCTCTCATGCATTCAAATAAATGTAATGTAGGTCTACAGTGTTAATTTATCTGTATCTGATGCACAACAAACAAAAATCTGCTCCATAGACAATAACTGCTGAAAGTGTCCTTCAAGTATTTTAAAATCACAATGCACTTTTTCATTAGAAAAAAAAATCCACCTTTAATAGTAGAAAATATTTACAGTACAAACCTTATCAGTGAACTTACTCAAAAACCTTATGAGGGCAAAAAAAAAGCAAAAAGCAAAATAATCGTTCATTAATCGTAATCGAGGTCAAAAGTTCAATTAATCGAGGTTTTTATTTTTGGTCAAATCGTTACAGCCGTATGATATAATAATATTGGGCTTGTTTTTGAAGCCCAACTTTACAGCAGAAGAACACATGTTTACAGTCTGGGACAAACTGTGCTTTTGGTCTGTACGGCTAATGTTGCCCTTCATGACGACTGTGAGGGGGGGAATGTTTTTATAACTCATTCGTTTACATTATATAAAGCCTTAAAGTTCTGCATAATTAAGGGCGTGGCCACTTTGAGTGACAGGTGGATTTCCGTTTGTCTGCTGTCTGTTAGTCCTTAGCTCCGCCCACGTCCCGCCTCTTTGCCCATTTTCTGTTATCCGGGAGTGACACGCTGACAAGATGGCGACGGCCAGCTCGACCCGACTTTACACTTCAGAACTGCTCTTCAGATCCTATGGGAGACGTCACGGACACTACGGCCATAATCGCGGGGTTTGCAGCTTTTCGATGATGTTCACGTCGCGTAATTACGTCACTTCATACCGTTCCCATGGCAATAGGGGGAAATGGCTGCTCTTGTGTGAAGTAAATGCAAAATTGTTCAACTTTCTGTGAAGATATGTCACTTTTTTGCAACGAAAATGCGGGGATTATGAAATCATACAAGGCCCGCATATTTTGTGCGCGGAATTTCGTATTTGAAAAAATGCGGCCCCCACATAAATATGCAGACTTTGGCTGATTATGCATTGAATTATGCGATCGCATAATCATGTTTTTCTGGAGGGACTGTTTAACTGTGCATGCACTAAACACTGACTCAATAAAGCCGTTTTAGTAGCTTTAGTCCCACTGAGAACTAGACTTCTGTGGCAGCTGATCTTTTTCACTTCTGGCTCAGAAATAAATCAGGACATGTTCCCTGCCTTTTGTATAACGCACAGTCTATGGTCTTTGATATCCCTCTCTATTAGAAAGTGCTGTCTGAATGCCAGGGTCATAGAGATTGCCAGATTCTGGTTAATCATCAAGTCTTTGGCAGAGATCCTTGCCCTGGAATCACTAAATTCCTCCGTGTGTCATACAGGTGTAAACCTAGTAAGTATTTCCTTCTTTAAAGCCTTTGTTGGTTATTTCATCCTCCAATATTTACTCATTAATGATGTCTGTCCACAGCGGAGCACAAGAAGAGAGTAACATGTGAGGGAGATCGACTTCTGCTGCACTGCAAGTATCCAAAAGTGCTGAATATCTACTCGGCCGTTTATGGCAGAGCGCAGGAGGAGGAAGACTTGTGCCCAGCAGAGGAGCGAGAACCTCCGCCATTTGGTACGTTTTTAGGTTTAAGTAAGATTTTTTATTTAATATTACATTGATTTAAAGGTAAAATTAGGCGGCATATTATATCCACATGTAACCCATCCTGTTCGAACCACCCGCTCTAAGTGGGACTCGAACTCGGGTCTGCGGACATGAGAGTCGGACGCTCTAACAAGGAGGCTAAAGGCTGCAACCCCTAGTGTCAGTCACTAGAGCGTCTCTTGAGATCAGAGGAGTGAGGTAAAGGGCGTTTTCACACCTGAAAGTCCGCACCAAGGTCCGAACCGAAGTTCATGTTTTGATACATTTGGTTAGTTTTGGTTTGGTTTCGCATTGCCATCATGCGAGTGCACTAAAGAACTTTACATGACACACTTGTGTCCACTCGTCATCATCATGTGGCATCTGGACTGTGATTGGTTTGTAAACGGACGTGCGTCTGACGCGTCTTTGACAAGAATGAATGAACGGACGCATATCGTTGCCACTATTGAACAGTCGCATTGCTGGACTATTTTCTTTTCGTTAAGTTTAAAAGTGGACATTTCAAGCTTTATATTAACATATTTCTCATGTTTGTGAGACGGTATCTGCTGAGTTTGGGTTTATTTGAGACGCTCCAGTTCATGTGTAAAGCATGTGATCGCTCCCGCGATTATTGTCTGCTATAGACTATTTGCTTCTTATTTATTAAATCCAGGCAATTATCTGATGAAACGTTGATTAAAATTAAGATACAATTTATACAAAACGAAATTCACATTAAAGAAAGGCTTTCTAAGCCAAATCATACAAAATTTATTTCAAAATCATTTCTGACCTTCTGTCTTTTGACATATTGCGCATCTTTTCACTTTTCATAATCAATGTAGCCGAGATGAATCCAACGCTCTCATTGACTTTGTATTGCGTGAAGCGCCTCCTTGTCATTTCTGACTTGTAACAAATAACAGAACAATGTCTAAAAGCTGATATGTGACCGGGTGTACAGCAAACAAGCTAAACAACACAGAAATACGTTTTTATAAGCTGTCAACCCAAAAAACAGAGCGTTTAAGGAGACAAAAGAGGATACAGGCAATAAGACGCGAAGCATCAGCAGGAAGAATGGGTCAATCCTGACGTTCCAGGCAGGTTTTTGAGCCCGTAAGTTACAACCTCAAACCGCGACTCACGACTTTACAGCGTTCCAGGCAAAGTCACGTGAGCGCAAGGAATTGTGGTAGCTAGATGTAAACAAAGCATGACGGACCGTACAGGGCTTATGCTCATTTACAATAATTTGTATCGCCAAAGGTGCTCACTCCTTGCTTATTTGAGGGAAACGGAGGAGAAAAAATGCGCCTCAATTACTCTTTGATTAGAGCTTTTATGTATTGTTTATCTACAGGCATGCTAAACATGCTTCTGTGTGTGATTTGGCTACTAGTAAAGCCAATGTTTAGTGTTTGTTTTGGGTTATTAGTTCTTGCGACAGATATTTGGCTATAATTGTTCTAAAAATACAAAAGTGCCATTCAGTAGCGATCACTGTAGATCCGCAGTCTTTACTCTTGAGGACTGAACAGGTTCTGCTCGATCATCTGCACTAAAATGTTCTGGGTCTGATTCGGCTCAAATTGGTGTGGTTTTATTGACGCCATTGTTTCTAATACTGACCAAAGCACAGTCTACCGGTAAAGGGAAGGGGCGTGACGTCTCCGACAAACGTGCACTGCGGTTAGCGAATCACAACACACTGGGCCAGCTAACCAATCAGAGCCCATCGCGTATTTTTGAGGGACCGGCTTCATAGAACCCGGAAAGCATCAGACCGTTTTTACAGAGCAGTGTAGAATAAAGGTCAAATATATGAAAAATAATGATTTTTTAAAAACGAAGCATGAACACATGTTACAGTGCAGCCCACAAACACAATCAAGCCTTTGAAAGAATGTGTTTTACCACCCCTTTAAAATCCGGACGTATGGACACCCTAATATGAATATGCAGTTGTAATATGCAGTATATTTATAACGTTTTTAATTTGATTTGACGGAAATTTTTTGTGTTTTGTACTGGATAAACCGGTTTTCTCCCTCTCTTTATTTCAGTAGAATGTCTTTTTTATGGAGCCGGGGATGTGGTGTCCGACATCTGCTATGGCAAACAGAGGTGTGTGTTTACCGTAGACCAGGAACATTTCAAAGACCCCTGCCCTCCTGGAACGAAAAAACACATCAGCGTCCTGTATGCATGCGGTATGAGACATCCATCACAATCTTCCTAAAGCTAAACTCACACAGGTTTTCCCATTGACTGAGAGCGTGGGAAAAGACTAGCTATGGCCTTTGTCTCATCTCAGTTGTTGACTTACCCGTCTGTTGTCTTCCTGTTTCTTAAATTACAACGAAGACAAATATCGTTTGGGAATAAAAACAGGGAATGAGCCTGGCATTCTGTAGCTCTCACGCCTGCTTCCTGTAAGACTTCCTGTGATTGCTTTGAATGCCAGGCGTTTGCCCCTGATTGGAAGGCAGAATCAGATAAAGACTACACTAGCCACGTTTACATGCGCACTTTTTTGTCATTCCGATTGAAAGATTCGTTTGACTGTTTACATGAGACGTTATCTAAACCGATCTGGTGTTTACATGTGCTGACTTTCAGTAGGAATCATTTTGTGACATGCGCACACAGTTTGTCTGCCGCCTCAGATTCGTTACGTATCGTGGATCAATAGTTCTGTGTTGGTAATTTTTATATTTATTTTTCTGTGGGCGGACATGCAGTAGTTTAACCTAATTTATGTCCAACAGCTGTGAATGATGAATGCGGAATCAAAAAAGAATTCAATTCATTTATTTTGAAAAATACAAAATTAACAACAAAATGCACTCAAACTAACGAGAAACAGAGAGCAGCTTGAATGTTCCCCGTTGAAATGGCAGCTCTCAACGGCCACCAGGACTTGTACAGTTTTATAAAAGCTATTTATTATTTGTCGTAAAGTGTAAGAATCACCTCAGAAAAATAAATTCTTCTGTCAGGCGCAGTTGAAGGACAAACGCTGTCAAGATGAGATGCTGTAGCCAGGCTATGTCTGTGTCGTTATTCCAACATCATGTTCATAACATGTTACGAAATAAAAAGTTTAATACCACAGAAAAATGAACTTTCCTCTCTTGTCAACATTAGCCTGGTGTGAGCGCGGCGCGCGCTCTTCAGTTGAGGAGGCGCGCGCTGTATATCACGTCACAGAAAGACGTGCACTCAGTAATCGGATCAGATCGTTTACATGGTGGAATTTTTCGTTTGATCGGATCATGAAAAGGTTTATCCCACCCCTCTCAAACCCATTACAATTTCATTCGGTTTGGCCATTTTTATTCCGATTGAGGTGTTTATATGGAGTATTTTCGTTCGGATTGGACTTTTAAACCAATTACAGTGCTCCATGTAAACGCACCTACTGACATACACCGACTGGGAGTTGAATGTTGTTAACTCGTACCGTTTCTTTTTCCAGTTCCACAAAGTTTACTGAAGGAGGCTGATCCCAGAAGTTTCCAAACTACCTCAGTTCCCCGCCAGAGCACCAAAGGTGACGATACACCACACAGATCTCTCTATATCTGTGCAGGCGAGGTACAGAAACGATTAAACTGTCTTTTTCATTGTTATTCGTAGAGGAACGCCCAGTCATAAGAAGTTCAAAGTTTCCAGAGAACAGGATTATTGTCAGCAATTCTTTAATGGCATATGTCTACATCACAGGTAAACTGAAATATATCAAAACATTTCTTAAATTAAACCTATTGGACATTTTTATGAGCCCAGTCAATGTAAAGTAGCACAAATGGAGGGAGTATAATTTCAATTTATTCAAAATAGTGGCCCCACTTTATATTAGGTGGCCTTAACTACTATGTACTTACATCAAAAAATAAGTACAATGTACTTACTGTGTTCAAATTGTATTGCAAAACACCTTTGCTGATATTGAGGTGGGATATGGGTAGGGTTAGGGACAGGTGTGGTGGTATGGGTAAGTTTAAGGGTAGGGTTAGGGACAGGTGTGGTGGTGTGGGTCAGTTTAAGGGTAGGGTTAGGGTCAGGTGTGGTGGTGTGGGTCAGTTTAAGGGTAAAGTTAGGGACAGGTGTGGTGGTGTGGGTAAGTTTAAGGGTAGGGTTAGGGACAGGTGTGGTGGTGTGGGTAAGTTTAAGGGTAGGGTTAGGGTCAGGTGTGGTGGTGTGGGTAAGTTTAAGGGTAGGGTTAGGGTCAGGTGTGGTGGTGTGGGTCAGTTTAAGGGTAAAGTTAGGGACAGGTGTGGTGGTGTGGGTAAGTTTAAGGGTAGGGTTAGGGACAGGTGTGGTGGTCTGGGTAAGTTTAAGGGTAGGGTTAGGGTCAGGTGTGGTGGTCTGGGTAAGTTTAAGGGTAGGGTTAGGGTCAGGTGTGGTGGTCTGGGTAAGTTTAAGGGTAGGGTTAGGGTCAGGTGTGGTGGTGTGGGTAAGTTTAAGGGTAGGGTTAGGGTCAGGTGTGGTGGTCTGGGTAAGTTTAAGGGTAGGGTTAGGGACAGGTGTGGTGGTGTGGGTAAGTTTAAGGGTAGGGTTAGGGTCAGGTGTGGTGGTATGGGTAAGTTTAAGGGTAGGGTTAGGGACAGGTGTGGTGGTGTGGGTAAGTTTAAGGGTAGGGTTAGGGTCAGGTGTGGTGGTGTGGGTAAGTTTAAGGGTAGGGTTAGGGTCAGGTGTGGTGGTATGGGTAAGTTTAAGGGTAGGGTTAGGGACAGGTGTGGTGGTCTGGGTAAGTTTAAGGGTAGGGTTAGGGTCAGGTGTGGTGGTGTGGGTAAGTTTAAGGGTAGGGTTAGGGTCAGGTGTGGTGGTATGGGTAAGTTTAAGGGTAGGGTTAGGGACAGGTGTGGTTGTCTGGGTAAGTTTAAGGGTAGGGTTAGGGACAGGTGTGGTGGTGTGGGTAAGTTTAAGGGTAGGGTTAGGGTCAGGTGTGGTGGTCTGGGTAAGTTTAAGGGTAGGGTTAGGGTCAGGTGTGGTGGTCTGGGTAAGTTTAAGGGTAGGGTTAGGGTCAGGTGTGGTGGTGTGGGTAAGTTTAAGGGTAGGGTTAGGGTCAGGTGTGGTGGTCTGGGTAAGTTTAAGGGTAGGGTTAGGGACAGGTGTGGTGGTGTGGGTAAGTTTAAGGGTAGGGTTAGGGACAGGTGTGGTGGTGTGGGTAAGTTTAAGGGTAGGGTTAGGGACAGGTGTGGTGGTGTGGGTAAGTTTAAGGGTAGGGTTAGGGTCAGGTGTGGTGGTCTGGGTAAGTTTAAGGGTAGGGTTAGGGTCAGGTGTGGTGGTCTGGGTAAGTTTAAGGGTAGGGTTAGGGTCAGGTGTGGTGGTGTGGGTAAGTTTAAGGGTAGGGTTAGGGTCAGGTGTGGTGGTGTGGGTAAGTTTAAGGGTAGGGTTAGGGACAGGTGTGGTGGTGTGGGTAAGTTTAAGGGTAGGGTTAGGGACAGGTGTGGTGGTGTGGGTAAGTTTAAGGGTAGGGTTAGGGACAGGTGTGGTGGTGTGGGTAAGTTTAAGGGTAGGGTTAGGGTCAGGTGTGGTGGTCTGGGTAAGTTTAAGGGTAGGGTTAGGGTCAGGTGTGGTGGTGTGGGTAAGTTTAAGGGTAGGGTTAGGGACAGGTGTGGTGGTCTGGGTAAGTTTAAGGGTAGGGTTAGGGTCAGGTGTGGTGGTGTGGGTAAGTTTAAGGGTAGGGTTAGGGACAGGTGTGGTGGTGTGGGTAAGTTTAAGGGTAGGGTTAGGGACAGGTGTGGTGGTCTGGGTAAGTTTAAGGGTAGGGTTAGGGTCAACTGTGTAATAACAAATGTAACTACAGAAATTAATTACAGATGTAATTACATGCAGGTATTTTTTAAAATGTAAGTACAATGTAAAAACATGTATGTACACAATAAGTGCATTGTATCATATTATTAATTAAAATGTTAGTACATAGTAGTTAAGGCCACCTAATATAAAGTGCATCTATCCATCATATAACTGCTCCACGTGGCTTTGGGGTGTTAATAAAGGCCTTCTGAAGCGAATCGACGCGTTTGTGTAAGAAAACAATCCATATTTAAAACTTTATCAAGTAAACTTTCGGCCTCCGCCTTCCCTGTTCAATTTATGGAGAAAGTGTTGAAAGTTCGCCTGCGGATGGAAAGACTAACGCGACCAGGTCATGACGTAACGAACACATCTTGAGTTTCACTTTAAACATTGAACACTTTTCCACAGAAGGCGGTCGGCCGAAAGTTTACTTGATAAAGTTTTAAATATGGATATTTTTCTTACACAAACGCGTCGATTCGCTTCAGAAGGCCTTTATTAACACCCCAGAGCTGAGTGGAGCAGTTATATGATGGATAGATGCACTTTTTATGGACTTCAAAAACAGAGCAACTATGAATCAAATTCTAATGCTTGGATTAGCCTGGACTTTTGTAATATAACTCTTTTGTAATATAAGATTTTATTAGTTTGAAAGAAGAATGTCACACACACCTCAGATGACTTGAGGGAGAGTAAATTATGGGCTAATTTTAATTTTTAGGTGAACTATCCCTTTAATATGCAGGGTAATAACATATATACAATTTTTTACGATTCCTTCCTCTCTCTCAGAGCATCCAGAGATGGCAGGGCTACTCTTCACCTCAAGTGTGTGTGTGGGCCTTCTGATCGTTCTGATAGCCGTGTCAACACAGCTGACCTGCAGTAGACATCGAAACACACCGAGGACGTTTCGGACAAAGAGTAGCACAACTAACCTGGAAGAGGAAGAGCCCATGAATCAGGACAGTGATGAGGAGGAGGATGAGAAAGGGTCACTGATGGAGATGGGCAGGAAGCTGTACTGCTGGGAGGATGTGACCTACACCACAGAGGCCGCCGAGCTGATGGAGAGGATCGAACGCCGGGAGCTCGTGATTCAGGAAATCAGGATGAACGCATACCTCAATGGAAACACATGCATCCTGCATTCATACATGCCAACTATTACACAGAACATGCAGTAGCTGTGGTTTCAACCAAACGGAGGGAACTTTTGAATGTTTTCTGTAACCAAAACACTCAAATTAAAGGGATATTTCATCCAAAAGGGAACATTGCCCCATGATTTACTCACCCTCAAGCCATCCTAGGTGTGTATGACTTTCTTCTTTCAGATGAATACAAAGTTATATTAAGTAATATCCTGGCTCTTCCAAGCTTTATAATGGGAGTGAACGGGGGATGAGATTTTGAAGCCCATAAAAGTGCATCCATCCGTCATAAAAGTGCATCCGTCCATCATAAAAGTGCATCCCTCCATCATAAAAGTGCATCCGTCCATCATAAAAATGCATCTATCTTTCATAAAAGTGCATCCCTCCATCATAAAAGTGCATCTATCCATCATAAAAGTGCATCTATCCTTCATAAAAGTGCATCCCTCCATCATAAAAGTGCATCTATCCATCATAAAAGTGCATCTATCCTTCATAAAAGTGCATCTATCCTTCATAAAAGTGCATCCCTCCATCATAAAAGTGCATCTATCCATCATAAAAGTGCATCTATCCTTCATAAAAGTGCATCTATCCTTCATAAAAGTGCATCTATCCATCATAAAAGTGCATCTACCCATCATAAAAGTGCATCTATCCATCATGTGGACCGTGGGGAGCAGTTATATGATGAATGGATGCACTTTTATGATGGGTAGATGCACTTTTATGATGGATAGATGCACTTTTATGATGGGTAGATGCACTTTTTATGATGGGTAGATGCACTTTTATGATGGATAGATGCACTTTTATGATGGAGGGATGCACTTTTATGAAGGATAGATGCACTTTTATGATGGATAGATGCACTTTTTATGATGGATAGATGCACTTTTATGATGGATGGATGCACTTTTATGATGGATGGATGCACTTTTTATGATGGATAGATGCACTTTTATGATGGATAGATGCACTTTTTATGATGGGTAGATGCACTTTTATGATGGATGGATGCACTTTTATGATGGATAGATGCACTTTTATGATGGATGGATGCACTTTTATGATGGATGGATGGATGCACTTCTATAATGGATGGATGCACTTTTATGGAGTTCAAAAACGACCCATCAAGTCAATGCCATTATAAAGCTTGGATTAGTCAGGACATGTTTTAATATAACTCAGATTGTGTTCGTCTGAAACAATAAAGTCATACAAACATAGAATGGCTTGAGGGCGAGTAAATCATGAGCTAATTTTCATTTTTAGGTGAACTATCCCATTAAAGGTGAAGTGTGTAATTTATGCGCCACTAGTCTTCAAACAGGTTTCCTGAACACTCCCCTCGTCTCCTATTGGTCAACAAATGGCCCCGCCCTAAACTCACACTATTTGTTGAGCAGCTCAAACAAGAGAAGAATGTTTTGAAAAGGGAAGGGAATCAACCTAATTTGAAGCCATTAAAGGAGTATTTTAACATAGAGCAATTACACCCAAGTGCCTTACTTACTTTATTTATCTCGTAAAGCAGCTGTTGAATAATGCATGAGGGATTGAAAGTCAATGCAAATTGAGAAGATGGCAAACATTTTTAATTAAAAGTGTATAATATTGAAATGTACAATGAACACAAACAGAATGCTCTTTTATTACACAACATCAGACTTTCCTCTAACCTCTGTCTAGTGAAACCAGATCTCCTGATACTGTAGCCGATCTCCTGCCTAGCGTTCAGAACCTCTCCGCATGAACTCTGTGCTGCACAGAAACATCCTGTCTTTAAACTGCATCGAGTTTCAATTGAGCGACTGCCAGAGGCGCAGACAAAGAGAGGAAAGGTGTTGCATCCTTCTGCCAATGAAGCAGCACAGAGAAACCTCATGTTTGCATTACACACACTTACATACAGTCACACTGATACCTTTCTTATGTATTGAAGGCACTGAATTGCATAAAAACTGCTGTGGAAGAGTCTGAGGTCTCTGAGTAGTAGCTGTGATGTTCTGTGGCGATCTATCTCGGGCCCCATTTGATATTTGAGAGTCCCTGGAACTGTCTTTTTAGGGCCTGTCTGTCCGAATAATTGGACTGAAGATGTGTGTCATCATCTGCCTCTTCTAGTTTCTATGAACAAGAGCAAAACAATCAATATTTGACAATATATGTATACACACACATTAGGGATGCCACAATTCTCAATATAATATTGAACCGTTCGGTACAGCATTCACGGTTCAATGCGCGCTTGTGAATTGCGTTTTTTTCGGTTTTAATCGCATTTAATCAATTATTTTTCTACATATTCTATCCTTTGCCTCCATCCCAATACTGAACAACACGACATACATTCACATCACAGGTCAGTGGTAGAGTTATACTCACAGGCAGTGTTGGGGTAACGCATTACAAGTAACTTGAGTTACGTAATAATATTACTTTTTCAAGTAACTAGTAAAGTAACGCATTACTTTTCAAATTTTTAACAAAATATCTGAGTTACTTTTTCAAAAAAGTAACGCAAGTTACTTTTTCACATTTATTTGACTGACAGCTCTCCTGCCCTCATGTTGTGAAAAATAAGTGGAAAGGCGTTGTGTGTAAACATGATGGTTATTGTAGTTCTAGACTAACTCGCACAATAAAGATTCTGTCCTCCTCAAAATGAATAAAATCAGTCAAATGCAAAATCAGAATACTCAAACCTCAAATATATAAATGTTAAATAGAACTAATATTTTTATGCATTTAATCTACCTTTATTGACCAATGTCGTGCTGCTGACCTTTGATGATTCAGTTAAGCCATGAGCAAAAATTACTAGATTTTTTGTTTTTATTGGTAAAACATTTTTCTCCTGCGTCCTATTCTTCCATTATCCAGAATGGCAGCACATTTATACCTCAGCCTGAGGCCTATTATTTCAATTTTGGTATGAAGAGGTCTTTACATTTGCACAAAAAAGGACTTTTTTTGCTATTAAAAAACAAAACTAAAAAGCAAGCCCAGCCCAGGTGAGAAAAAGTAACACAAAAGTAACGCAAAAGTAACGTAACGCATTACTTTTCTTAAAAAGTAACTAAGTAACTCAATTAGTTACTTTTTAAGGGAGTAACGCAATATTGTAATGCATTACTTTTCAAAGTAACTTTCCCAACACTGCTCACGGGACACTATAGATATTCACAATAACCAAAGTTCATTATTTGCATGCGTTTTAAAGCCTTGCCGGTTAAACATTTCATTCGCGTGTTTTAACATGCGCTTCTCCGAGCGTGCGCACTAAACACCTGTCAAACACGTGATTACTGGACTAAGTAGTCTGATTACTTAGTGTAGTAGTAGTAAGACTGTCTTACTACTACTACTTACTACTACTGCGCTAATACTGTCAAATACACACAAGGTTAACATAAACACAGTCGGTTATGTCTAAAGTGAAAGTAAAATCGTGTGTGTGTGTATATTAGATGTGTGCAGGTCTTAATTGACAGCAGCGCAGCCTATAGTGAACACGCCGTCCTTAAAGGGACAGTTCACCTCTAAAATGATGTCATTATTTACTCACTCTAATGTTGTTCCAAACCTGTATTCATTTCTCAATGACAGAATTTATATTTTTGAGTGAAATATCCCTTTAATGTTAATACAACAACAAAAGACAAAAAGAAAATCACTCACTGCTCTTGACTGAAAAACAGCTAAGAATCAATGTATATTTTATAGTGAAGTCTATATAGTGTTTTATTTTTACATTTATTCATTCAATTTCATACTTAAATGCTGCTGTACAGCTCTGAGCTGCCAGTGTAAATCTTTATATATATATTTATTTTATATTTTACAATACACTAGGAATGTGTACTAGGGTTTTTTTTTTCAAGTAAAGTTTTAAGTTTAAGTAAGGGTTTTCAATTCTTTTAAGTAAAATAAAGAAAGAGTATTGCAATTAAAATAGTCTTTTTTCTCCTTAACCTCTTGCTGTTCCTGTCGTCTAAGAATAGAATAGCAAAAAACTGAAGTAACAAGCCATCAGAACCGAACCGCAAACCGTGGTTAAAAACCGAGGTGTGTATTGAACCGTGGACTAACTGTTTTGTTGCATCCCTAACACACATAATATATTATACAATGAGGATATAAAATAAAGACAAATCCACTCACTTTTAGTTCTTCCTGCCTCTTGTAATAATGCAGCATCATCTGTTTTTGTTCTTCTTCACCGACCAGAGGTTCTCGCGCCGGTGCCCCCTGACCTCTCTAAAGTGAACATGCAACAATGGTCATCAGTTTTCATTTTATGGAAAACCAGGGCCATATTACATTCTTTGTAGATAGGTTCAAACAACAGGGTTGCATAAACTGCTAAGACTAGTAAGACTGAGTGATTACCCCTAACTAACTGCTAGTTGGTCATACTAGCTCTTAAAGGGGTCATGAACTGAGAAATCAAGCTTTTGACATATTAAAGGTCATCATATTATAAGAATTGTTAGTCCAAAAACAGCTTTTATTGCACCCGAGCCCAGAGATGGACTCGTTGTGGATGAGCCTATAATAGATGGTGAAAGAGCGCCTCTGCAGAAGAAGATCAACGCCCACTTCATCATCACAGCTTTGGCCCCGCCCACTGGAGTGTTAGTGAGATGACGAGGAGAGACGAACTGACTAAAAATAACATGACCTTCCAAAGGATCCTAATGCTAGGAATGAGCTGATTTATTCTCAACAATGTGAACGTCTCAGTTGAGCATTATTTATTTGTGTTCGCTACATTTCACTGTGGATTCTTTGGGAAATCAGTCGCAGTTTCGCCGCAGACTTTTACCATATGGACTCGACAGTAACGCCACAACATGTGAGTAACCGTGTTCATTCTAATGCCTGATCTGAGACCTGTGATTTCTGATATGTAATGATTCATGTACAGTCACATGTAATACTAGCTATGGGCATTTACACTGAAGTCTCACAGCAGATGTGAAACAGAGCGTTCAAATCAGCGTAGCAAAAATGCGTATTATTTCTAAATTATGACCTTTTTTGATGTAAAAATAATTTGTTATAAGTGCGCCACAGGAAACATTATAAAACAATGCAGTTCATGACCCCTTTAAGACAGTCTTAACATAATGGATATATGTTTATGCAAATGGCCCCAGATCATGGTCACAAAAAAAAGAAATTAACTTCACACCGAACACTTACTTTCTGAATTTTCACTATAATTTTTGTCTTCTCATTTTTCCCAACATAATCCTGCAGCTTCTTGCCCCTCTGCAGTTCTTTAGACGCCCACCACAGCTGAGCTTCTTCCTCTGGGATCACCTGTAATGAAGCCTGAGGTGGAGAGACTTCGTCAGTATTAGAGATGCACCGGTTGACCGGCCAAAAAAACGGAACTGGCCGGTTTTCGCTTCTAGCGCGCGATCGGCAACCAGACGGTGTGCACATACGCCTATATTGCAATCATTCGCGAACATGTCACTTGTGTGTTACAAAAGGAAACTGGAGAACCGAGGGAAGAGACAGGGCTAACCCTAACCCACATGTTGGATCGGATGAGAATTGAAACTAACTTGTGACAAAGCCGAAGTACTTCTTTTTGTAAAGAAGAACATGCATGCACTTTTGAAATGAAATACTATCAGTTATGTATAGGATGATCATTTTTATTTTACCTCAAAATTACTTTGACTTAATTTGATTTAAAAAGCACCTGCTGTAGGCCTCTCTTTGTGCACTAAACATGATTTGATTTAACATTTTGGAACAATGTATTTATATACTTTGGTTTTATTTAATTTCACTGGTTTCTTTACACTGAATTTAAAAACAAATGCTGATTTAAGTAACATCTTTGTTTGGATTGTTAAATGTGTGTTGATTGTGTTGTTTCACATAAACTCAATTTCCCGTTGATTTCAGATTGCGGACTTGTTTTCATTGGCCAAAAGCCAATTTAGCCTGTTAAATAGCCTACAAATAAACATCTTGTCCATGTATACTTTCATTCTTTTATTGTGTAAAAAAATTAATAAATCGGTATCGGAATCGGCCATGTAAAATCATGATCGGTGCATCACTAGTCAGTATTACAGCTTAAGTTCAATATGCATATTCAAGAGGAATACTCCACCCAAAGATTAAAGGGATCCTATTTATGCTTTTTCACTTGTTTTTCTTCAGGGGGGGTGTTTTTATAACTCATTCGTTTACATTATATAAAGCCTTAAAGTTCTGCATAATTAAGGGCGTGGCCACTTTGAGTGACAGGTGGATTGCCGTTTGTCTGCTGCCTGTTAATCGTCACCTCAGCTCCGCCCACGTCCCGCCTCTTTGCCCATTCTCTGATATACGGGAGTGACGCGCTGACAAGATGGCGACGGCCTGCTCGACCCGACTTTACACTTTAAAACTGCTCCAGGGTTTCACCAAGTCAAATGTAAGACTTTTTAAGACCTTTTAAAGACCATTATGAATTAAATTTAAGACCTATTTAAAGGAAATGCAGTCACGAAATTACTTGCAAAGTAAATAAATGTATTCAAATTGAACAAATGGATAAACTTCCCCATAGCTCAATCCCACCAGGATTTCGCTGTTTTTTGTGATTTTTTTAGAAAAAAATGACTGAATTTGTGGTGGTAATTTCCATACATTTGCATAATTAGGATACCACATTTACTTTATTATGTATTATATTAGATGCACAATAGTCACGCATGACAATAGAACAAACCAAATGCATAAATCTTGTTTATTTTGGTTTCTTGCCATTTGCAGTGAAATTACAAATTATGCAAGACCAGCAAAAAAAGCATTGTTGAGTTTTCATTGTATTTAGTTATCGCAGAAATGCGAAAAACTGGAGGACTATTAGCTGAAGAATAAAATCCATTTTATGTGTCAGTGGTACAATCCGAAAGAGACTCGTGCCAATAACACGAAAGCTGATTAGCTGCAATATAAGTTACATATTGGTCTCATTTGTAGTCGTAATACAGCAAATTATATTTGGACTAGCGAAAGAAAGAACTACAACACCACGAATTAAAAAACAAAACATTCTATAGCATTTCAACGAGCATTAGAGGTAGCGTTACATGGACATAGGAAAATTAAGACCTGTTTAATATTATTTAAGACCTAGAACTGAATAATTCCACAAATCTAAGACTTTTTAAGGCCTAAAATTTTGATTTTTAAATTCTAGACTTTTTCAAGAAACCCTGTGCTCTTCAGAATCCTATGGGAGACGTCACGGACACTACGCCCATATTTGTTTACAGTCTATGAGTGTTAAATGATGACAGAATTTTAAATGAGGAAAATCTCAGATACCTGTCGTCCAGTAAGATCCTCTTGATTTTCAAACTCCATCCTAATTGGATCGTGTGGAGGCAATCCCATTGGATAAACGATCATCACAGCTCCTCGCATCTGGTCTAGAGCCTCTTGGACCATGTCCAGCGTAACACACACATTTGCTTTTACCTGTTTCTTTAGAGAGAAGAAAACACATATCAGAGCGATAACAATATATTGCGTTTTAGAAGTATTCTACATTAAAAACAGCTTCATACGTTTGAGATTAAAGCTTTGGCTTCCTCCATTGTTTTCCTTAAAACATCTTTCATCCTCCCGTTTGGAGCTAAATTGAAAGGTAGAGAAGAGTTATAGCAATTAATGAGGCAATTAGTATTTAAACTTTAAATGTGACATTATTACCATGTCCATTTCGACATCCAAGCTCATCCTTCTGAAACTCAGCTCCACCGCTGGGAGTGCAGCGATCTTCCCATTCATCCTTTAGTTTGAGCTCCGAGATCTGATCATCGGTCAGGCCCTGCATATTTGGCGGAAGAGAGATCCCATGATCTGCCAGCTCTGGGATTTCTATGGAGATACAAATGAAAAGGATCATGGTTGTGCTTTAATGAGCGATTAAACGTTTAACTATTAAAACACTGAAAGGAATTGCATTTTTACACTTGTGAGTACTTCTAGCATTAGATAAAAGGGATAGTTCACCCAAAAATTAAAATTATCCCATGATTTACTCTCCCTCAAGTCATCCTAGGTTTATATGACTTTCTTCTTTCAGATGAACACAATCAATCGGAGATACACTAAAAATATATCCTGGCTTTTCCAAGCTTTATAATAGGAGTGAATGGGGGATGAGATTTTGAAGCCCAAAAAAGTGCATCATCCATCATAAGTGCATCCAGCCATCATAAAAGTGCATCTATCTATCATAAAAGTGCATCTATCATCATTAAAGTGCATCTATTCATCATAAAAGTACATCTTTCCATCACAAAAGTGCATCCATCCATCATAAAAGTGCATCCATCCATCATAAAAGTGCATCTATCCATCATAAAAGTGCATCTATCCTTCATAAAAGTGCATCCATCCATCATAAAAGTGCATCTATCCATCATAAAAATGCATCCATCCATCATAAAAGTGCATCTATCCTTCATAAAAATGCATCCATCCATCATAAAAGTGCATCTATTCATCTTAAAAGTGCATCTATCCATCATAAAAGTGCATCTATTCATCATAAAAGTGCATCCATCCATCATTAAAGTGCATCTATCATCATTAAAGTGCATCTATCATCATTAAAGTGCATCTATCATCATTAAAGTGGATCTATTCACCATAAAAGTGCATCTATCCATCATAAAAGTGCATCTATCCATCATAAAAGTGCATCCATCCATCATAAAAGTGCATCCATCCATCATAAAAGTGCATCTATCCATCATAAAAATGCATCCATCCATCATAAAAGTGCATCTATCCATCATAAAAGTGCATCTATTCATCATAAAAGTGCATCTATCCATCATAAAAGTGCATCTATCCATCATAAAAGTGCATCCATCCATCATAAAAGTGCATCTATTCATCATAAAAATGCATCCATCCATCATAAAAGTGCATCTATCCATCATAAAAGTGCATCCATCCATCATAAAAGTCAATCCATCCATCATAAAAGTGCATCTATCATCATAAAGGTGCATCTATTCATCATAAAAGTACATCCATCCATCATAAAAATCAATCCATCCATCATAAAAGTGCATCTATCATCATAAAGGTGCATCTATCCATCATAAAAGTGCATCTATCATCATAAAAGTGCATCTATTCATCATAAAAGTGCATCTATCGATCATAAAAGTGCATCTATCCATCCATCATAAAAGTGCATCTGTCCATCATAAAAGTGCATCTATCATCATAAAAGTGCATCTATCCATCATAAAAGTGCATCTATCATCATAAAAGTGCATCTATTCATCATAAAAGTGCATCTATCCATCATAAAAGTGCATCTATCCATCCATCATAAAAGTGCATCTACCCATCCATCATAAAAGTGCATCTATCATCATAAAAGTGCATCTATCCATCATAAAAGTGCATCTATCATCATAAAAGTGCATCCATCCATCATAAAAGTGCATCCATCCATCATAAAAGTGCATCTATCATCATAAAAGTGCATCCATCCATCATAAAAGTGCATCTATCATCATAAAAGTGCATCCATCCATCATAAAAGTGCATCTATCCATCATAAAAGTGCATCTATCCATCATAAAAGTGCATCTATCCATCATAAAAGTGCATCTATCCATCCATCATAAAAGTGCATCTATCATCATAAAAGTGCATCTATCCATCATAAAAGTGCAATAAAAGTGCATCTATTCATCATAAAAGTGCATCCATCCATCATTAAAGTGCATCTATAGTGCATCTATCATCATTAAAGTGCATCTATCATCATTAAAGTGGATCTATTCACCATAAAAGTGCATCTATCCATCATAAAAGTGCATCTATCCATCATAAAAGTGCATCCATCCATCATAAAAGTGCATCCATCCATCATAAAAGTGCATCTATCCATCATAAAAATGCATCCATCCATCATAAAAGTGCATCTATCTATCATAAAAGTGCATCTATTCATCATAAAAGTGCATCTATCCATCATAAAAGTGCATCTATCCATCATAAAAGTGCATCCATCCATCATAAAAGTGCATCTATTCATCATAAAAATGCATCCATCCATCATAAAAGTGCATCTATCCATCATAAAAGTGCATCCATCCATCATAAAAGTCAATCCATCCATCATAAAAGTGCATCTATCATCATAAAGGTGCATCTATTCATCATAAAAGTACATCCATCCATCATAAAAATCAATCCATCCATCATAAAAGTGCATCTATCATCATAAAGGTGCATCTATCCATCATAAAAGTGCATCTATCATCATAAAAGTGCATCTATTCATCATAAAAGTGCATCTATCGATCATAAAAGTGCATCTGTCCATCATAAAAGTGCATCTATCATCATAAAAGTGCATCTATCCATCATAAAAGTGCATCTATCATCATAAAAGTGCATCTATTCATCATAAAAGTGCATCTATCCATCATAAAAGTGCATCTATCCATCCATCATAAAAGTGCATCTACCCATCCATCATAAAAGTGCATCTATCATCATAAAAGTGCATCTATCCATCCATCATAAAAGTGCATCTATCATCATAAAAGTGCATCCATCCATCATAAAAGTGCATCTATCCATCATAAAAGTGCATCTATCATCATAAAAGTGCATCTATCCATCATAAAAGTGCATCTATCCATCATAAAAGTGCATCTGTCCATCATAAAAGTGCATCTATCATCATAAAAGTGCATCTATCCATCATAAAAGTGCATCTATCATCATAAAAGTGCATCTATCCATCATAAAAGTGCATCTATCCATCATAAAAGTGCATCTGTCCATCATAAAAGTGCATCTATCATCATAAAAGTGCATCTATCATCATAAAAGTGCATCCATCCATCATAAAAGTGCATCTATCATCATAAAAGTGCATCTATCATCATAAAAGTGCATCCATCCATCATAAAAGTGCATCTATCATCATAAAAGTGCATCTATTCATCATAAAAGTGCATCTATCCATCATAAAAGTGCATCTATCATCATAAAAGTGCATCTATTCATCATAAAAGTGCATCTATCCATCATAAAAGTGCATCTATCATCATAAAAGTGCATCCATCCATCATAAAAGTGCATCTATCATCATAAAAGTGCATCTATCCATCATAAAAGTGCATCTATCATCATAAAAGTGCATCTATCCATCATAAAAGTGCATCTATCCATCATAAAAGTGCATCTATCATCATAAAAGTGCATCCATCCATCATAAAAGTGCATCTATCATCATAAAAGTGCATCTATTCATCATAAAAGTGCATCTATCCATCATAAAAGTGCATCTATCATCATAAAAGTGCATCTATTCATCATAAAAGTGCATCTATCCATCATAAAAGTGCATCTATCCATCCATCATAAAAGTGCATCTATCCATCATAAAAGTGCATCCATCCATCATAAAAGTGCATCCATCCATCATAAAAATGCATCCATCTATCATAAAAGTGCATCTATCCATCATAAAAGTGCATCTATCCATCCATCATAAAAGTGCATCTATCCATCATAAAAGTGCATCCATCTATCATAAAAGTGCATCTATTCATCATAAAAATGCATCCATCTATCATAAAAGTGCATCTATTCATCATAAAAGTGCATCTATCTATCATAAAAGTGCATCTATTCATCATAAAAGTGCATCTATCCATCATAAATGTGCATCTATCATCATAAAAGTGCATCCATCCATCATAAAAGTGCATCTATCCATCATAAAAGTGCATCTATCCATCATAAAAGTGCATCCATCCATCATAAAAGTGCATCTATCCATCATAAAAGTGCATCTATCCATCATAAAAGTGCATCTATCCATCATAAAAGTGCATCTATCCATCATAAAAGTGCATCTATCCATCATAAAAGTGCATCTATCTATCATAAAAGTGCATCTATTCATCATAAAAGTGCATCTATCCATCATAAATGTGCATCTATCATCATAAAAGTGCATCCATCCATCATAAAAGTGCATCCATCCATCATAAAAGTGCATCTATCCATCATAAAAGTGCATCTATCCATCATAAAAGTGCATCTATCCATCCATCATAAAAGTGCATCTATCCATCATAAAAGTGCATCCATCCATCATAAAAGTGCATCTATCCATCATAAAAGTGCATCTATCCATCATAAAAGTGCATCCATCCATCATAAAAGTGCATCCATCCATCATAAAAGTGCATCCATCCATCATAAAAGTGCATCCATCCATCATAAAAGTGCATCCATCCATCATAAAAGTGCATCTATCTATCATAAAAGTGCATCCATCCATCATAAAAGTGCATCCATCCATCATAAAAGTGCATCCATCCATCATAAAAGTGCATCCATCCATCATAAAAGTGCATCCATCCATCATAAAAGTGCATCCATCCATCATAAAAGTGCATCCATCCATCATAAAAGTGCATCTATCCATCATAAAAGTGCATCCATCCATCATAAAAGTGCATCCATCCATCATAAAAGTGCATCCATCCATCATAAAAGTGCATCCATCCATCATAAAAGTGCATCTATCTATCATAAAAGTGCATCTATTCATCATAAAAGTGCATCTATCCATCATAAATGTGCATCTATCATCATAAAAGTGCATCCATCCATCATAAAAGTGCATCCATCCATCATAAAAGTGCATCTATCCATCATAAAAGTGCATCTATCCATCCATCATAAAAGTGCATCTATCCATCATAAAAGTGCATCTATCCATCATAAAAGTGCATCTATCCATCATAAAAGTGCATCCATCCATCATAAAAGTGCATCCATCCATCATAAAAGTGCATCTATCATCATAAAAGTGCATCCATCCATCATAAAAGTGCATCTATCCATCATAAAAGTGCATCTATCCATCATAAAAAGTGCATCCATCCATCATAAAAGTGCATCTATCATCATAAAAGTGCATCCATCCATCATAAAAGTGCATCCATCCATCATAAAAGTGCATCTATCCATCATAAAAGTGCATCTATCCATCATAAAAAGTGCATCCATCCATCATAAAAGTGCATCTATCATCATAAAAGTGCATCCATCCATCATAAAAGTGCATCTATCCATTATAAAAGTGCATCTATCCATCATAAAAATGCATCTATCATCATAAAAGTGCATCTATTCATCATAAAAGTGCATCTATCCATCATAAAAGTGCATCTATCCATTATAAAAGTGCATCTATCCATCATAAAAATGCATCTATCATTATAAAAGTGCATCTATCCATCATAAAAGTGCATCTATCATCATAAAAGTGCATCTATTCATCATAAAAGTGCATCTATCCATCATAAAAGTGCATCTATCCATCCATCATAAAAGTGCATCTATCCATCATAAAAGTGCATCCATCCATCATAAAAGTGCATCCATCCATCATAAAAATGCATCCATCTATCATAAAAGTGCATCTATCCATCATAAAAGTGCATCTATCCATCCATCATAAAAGTGCATCTATCCATCATAAAAGTGCATCCATCTATCATAAAAGTGCATCTATTCATCATAAAAATGCATCCATCTATCATAAAAGTGCATCTATTCATCATAAAAGTGCATCTATCTATCATAAAAGTGCATCTATTCATCATAAAAGTGCATCTATCCATCATAAATGTGCATCTATCATCATAAAAGTGCATCCATCCATCATAAAAGTGCATCTATCCATCATAAAAGTGCATCTATCCATCATAAAAGTGCATCCATCCATCATAAAAGTGCATCTATCCATCATAAAAGTGCATCTATCCATCATAAAAGTGCATCTATCCATCATAAAAGTGCATCTATCCATCATAAAAGTGCATCTATCCATCATAAAAGTGCATCTATCTATCATAAAAGTGCATCTATTCATCATAAAAGTGCATCTATCCATCATAAATGTGCATCTATCATCATAAAAGTGCATCCATCCATCATAAAAGTGCATCCATCCATCATAAAAGTGCATCTATCCATCATAAAAGTGCATCTATCCATCATAAAAGTGCATCTATCCATCCATCATAAAAGTGCATCTATCCATCATAAAAGTGCATCCATCCATCATAAAAGTGCATCTATCCATCATAAAAGTGCATCTATCCATCATAAAAGTGCATCCATCCATCATAAAAGTGCATCCATCCATCATAAAAGTGCATCCATCCATCATAAAAGTGCATCCATCCATCATAAAAGTGCATCCATCCATCATAAAAGTGCATCTATCTATCATAAAAGTGCATCCATCCATCATAAAAGTGCATCCATCCATCATAAAAGTGCATCCATCCATCATAAAAGTGCATCCATCCATCATAAAAGTGCATCCATCCATCATAAAAGTGCATCCATCCATCATAAAAGTGCATCTATCCATCATAAAAGTGCATCCATCCATCATAAAAGTGCATCCATCCATCATAAAAGTGCATCCATCCATCATAAAAGTGCATCCATCCATCATAAAAGTGCATCTATCTATCATAAAAGTGCATCTATTCATCATAAAAGTGCATCTATCCATCATAAATGTGCATCTATCATCATAAAAGTGCATCCATCCATCATAAAAGTGCATCCATCCATCATAAAAGTGCATCTATCCATCATAAAAGTGCATCTATCCATCCATCATAAAAGTGCATCTATCCATCATAAAAGTGCATCTATCCATCATAAAAGTGCATCTATCCATCATAAAAGTGCATCCATCCATCATAAAAGTGCATCCATCCATCATAAAAGTGCATCTATCATCATAAAAGTGCATCCATCCATCATAAAAGTGCATCTATCCATCATAAAAGTGCATCTATCCATCATAAAAAGTGCATCCATCCATCATAAAAGTGCATCTATCATCATAAAAGTGCATCCATCCATCATAAAAGTGCATCCATCCATCATAAAAGTGCATCTATCCATCATAAAAGTGCATCTATCCATCATAAAAAGTGCATCCATCCATCATAAAAGTGCATCTATCATCATAAAAGTGCATCCATCCATCATAAAAGTGCATCTATCCATTATAAAAGTGCATCTATCCATCATAAAAATGCATCTATCATCATTAAAAGTGCATTTACCCATCATAAAAGTGCATCTACCCATCATAAAAGTGCATCTATCCATCATAAAAGTGCATCCATCCATCATAAAAGTGCATCCATCCATCATAAAAATGCATCTATCATCATTAAAAGTGCATTTACCCATCATAAAAGTGCATCTACCCATCATAAAAGTGCATCTATCCATCATAAAAGTGCATCTATCCATCATAAGAATGCATCTATCATCATTAAAAGTGCATTTACCCATCATAAAAGTGCATCTACCCATCATAAAAGTGCATCTATCCATCATAAAAGTGCATCTATCCATCATAAAAATGCATCTATCATCATTAAAAGTGCATTTACCCATCATAAAAGTGCATCTACCCATCATAAAAATGCATCCATCCATCATAAAAGTGCATCCATCCATCATAAAAATGCATCTATCATCATTAAAAGTGCATTTACCCATCATAAAAGTGCATCTACCCATCATAAAAGTGCATCTATCCATCATAAAAGTGCATCCATCCATCATAAAAATGCATCTATCATCATTAAAAGTGCATTTACCCATCATAAAAGTGCATCTACCCATCATAAAAGTGCATCTATCCATCATAAAAGTGCATCTATCCATCATAAAAGTGCATCCATCCATCATAAAAGTGCATCCATCCATCATAAAAATGCATCTATCATCATTAAAAGTGCATTTACCCATCATAAAAGTGCATCTACCCATCATAAAAGTGCATCTATCCATCATAAAAATGCATCCATCCATCATAAAAGTGCATCCATCCATCATAAAAATGCATCTATCATCATTAAAAGTGCATTTACCCATCATAAAAGTGCATCTACCCATCATAAAAGTGCATCTATCCATCATAAAAGTGCATCTATCCATCATAAGAATGCATCTATCATCATTAAAAGTGCATCTACCCATCATAAAAGTGCATCTACCCATCATAAAAGTGAGTCTATCCATCATAAAAGTGCATCTACCCATCATAAAAGTGCATCCATCCATCATAAAAGTGTATCTATCCATCATAAAAGTGCATCCATCCATCATAAAAGTGCATCCATCCATCATAAAAGTGCATCTACCCATCATAAAAGTGCATCTACCCATCTATCCATCATAAAAGTGCATCCATCCATCATAAAAGTGCATCTATCCATCATAAAAGTGCATCTGTCCATCATAAAAGTGCATCCGTCCATCATAAAAGTGCATCTATCCATCATAAAAGTGCATCTACCCATCATAAAAGTGCATCTATCCATCATAATGCATCTATCATCATTAAAAGTGCATTTACCCATCATAAAAGTGCATCTATCCATCATAAAAGTGCATCTACCCATCATAAAAGTGCATCTATCCATCATAAAAGTGCATCTATCCATCATAACAATGCATCTATCATCATTAAAAGTGCATCTACCCATCATAAAAGTGCATCTATCCATCATAAAAGTGCATCTACCCATCATAAAAGTGCATCTATCCATCATAAAAGTGCATCTACCCCTCATAAAAGTGCATCTATCCATCATAAAAGTGCATCTATCCATCATAAAAGTGCATCTACCCCTCATAAAAGTGCATCTACCCATCATAAAAGTGCATCTATCCATCATAACAATGCATCTATCATCATTAAAAGTGCATTTACCCATCATAAAAGTGCATTTACCCATCATAAAAGTGCATCTATCCATCATAAAAGTGCATCTACCCATCATAAAAGTGCATCTATCCATCATAAAAGTGCATTTACCCATCATAAAAGTGCATCTATCCATCATAAAACTGCATCCGTCCATCATAAAAGTGCAACTATCCATCATAAAAGTGCATCTATCCATCATAAAAGTGCATCTATCATTAAAAGTGCATTTACCCATCATAAAAGTGCATCTATCATCATAAAAGTGCATCTATCCATCATAAAAGTGCATTTACCCATCATAAAAGTGCATCTATCCATCATAAAAGTGCATTTACCCATCATAAAAGTGCATCTATCCATCATAAAACTGCATCCGTCCATCATAAAAGTGCATCTATCCATCATAAAAGTGCATCTATCCATCATAAAAATGCATCTATCATTAAAAGTGCATTTACCCATCATAAAAGTGCATCTATCATCATAAAAGTGCATCTACCCATCATAAAAGTGCATCCATCCATCATAAAAGTGCATCCATCCATCATAAAAGTGCATCCATCCATCAAAAAAGTGCTAGCTATTATAGTTTATTAAGTTTTAAATATGGATGATGGATGGATGCACTTTTATGATGGATGGATGCACTTTTTTGGGCTTCAAAATCTCATCCCCCATTCACTCACATTATAAAGCTTAGAAGAGCCAGGACATTTTTATTATTTGTGTTCGTCTGAAAGAAGGAAGTCATACACACCTAGAATGGCTTGAGGGAGAGTAAATCATGGGATAATTTTCATTTTTGGGTGAACTATCCCTTTAAATTGTAACTGCCACTTACACAATACACGTATTTTAAAGCCATTTGCGTATGAACTCTCTAACCCAGAGAATGTGAGGCGTTTTGACTGTTTTGCACCATAAACACACATACCAGAGCAGATCCTGACCACTTTTAATCGTCCATTGTAGATCGCGCTGATTTCCCGACTCAGTGTCTCGATCGACACATCCACTGTAGTATTGAAGAGAAACTGACTCTCGTCTCCTCGCTTGACGTGCAGCTGAACCATCTCTCACGAGCTGAATCAGTTCTGTGTAGAGATATTATAATTATGAGATCTGAAGGGAAAGTAGATATATAACCACCGGACGACAAGGGAGACCTTTCTGAGGAGACTCGTACTGTTTGAGTGTGTTGCCATGGCACCCGCAACTATGATGACGCGTTTTATCGGTCATCAATATCGTAAATCCTGCAAAGTTTTTAGTATTTTCATTTATATATATATATATATATATATATATATATATATATATATATATATATATATATATATATATATATATATATATATATATATATATTACTTTTTCATCAAATTAAAAAGTTAACGCTGATGTGAGGGTGCTTAGTGACGGTAAAATTAACATATTTCTCTCTTTTCACTGCCGTTATCAATCAATCTCACTTTATTTTTTCCCTCTTTTTGAAAGTTGTGAAATCACTATTGTGATGGAGTTTTTCCTTGTGCTATTTGAGCAAACGGGGACACAAAAATATGTTTAATGTATAGTATACTCTCATTCACTGCTTGTGTGTGTGTGTGTGTGTGTGTGTGTGTGTGTGTGTGTGTGTGTGTGTGTGTGTGTGTGTGTGTGTGTGTGTGTGTGTTAAACGAATATTCTAGAAATGCTGTGCGGCCTCGTCACAGAAAATATGAATTTGAGGCGTGACATTAATAATACAGGTAATAGGAATAATTTAAATCGATAAATAATGATTTTACAGCAATTTCCACTATAAGATTCATTCAAATATATTTACTAGATATACTTACAGACACAGGCGACACTGCTTCCACAGGAAGTGACAATTTCAAAATAAAAGTCTCTTCAGCCGTGTTTATATTTTCGGCCATAGATATATACACATAGATGCCTCATTAGCGACAGTTTCTATATAGCCGTCCGCAACTTTAGCCGGTCGTGTGATATTAGAAAGTTTCCTGTGCGTCTCCAACCGTATTTACGCGTGCATATATGAATATCTATATCTGCAATTGACTGAAGCAGATGATTTCATATGATTTAGTTTATCATTAATGGTAGATAATTCTGCATATGCTAAACATATTGGTTAAAGACCTTATAAATATTATTGACCACTGAGTAGTTTAAGTAGTTATCATAAACTAGGTATCATTTGAAAGCTTCAATTAAAAAAAAAAAAATCTGTTTTGCAGTACTTTGAAATGTGGGCAGTTTCGAAACATTAGTATTTTACGATCAAATCCTTCTCTAACTTTGACCAAATAAATAGTCTATTATTGATAGGTATGGATAGAAGTGGTATTGTGATATGAATGTATTCATTTGTGACAATAAGCATAAAAATTATAATGGAGTTTGGGTGTCACCCGGTGGCCAACATTATAATAGCTAAACTAACACAATACATCAAGAATGCATTAACTAACACAACATTAAAACAATGCCATAGTTAAAAACCTGTAATATTGAGTTAATATATGTATATATATTAATAAATATTATATAATAAATCACAAGTGTTGTGGCATCTTTTACTGAGAGTGATGACAGCATCGGAAGTGTTGGCCGTTCCAAAATGGCGGGCGCGTCGACGTGACTGGAGCGGTTAAATGAGGCATCTACGTATTCAAATATCTACGTACATCTCCGCAGCGCGAGTCTCCACTGACTGCGCGCGCACCTCCTCAAACTCGCCGTTGTACTATATTTTTTTAAACGACAGGGGGAGACTCGGCCATCAGGAAGCAGCGGTGCGCCTACTTATATACGCCCTCAAAGTCTTTTAACTTAAACTCTAAACTCTTTTTGTGAAGAAAAAGTAGAGTAGGCCATCTTTGAGACATATACTTCGTAATAACTAAGTCTTTAACGGAGAGTTCTGTGGTTATTAGTCACGTGCATCCTGTCACAGACTTAAACTGCCATAGATATCCATAATAAAGGCCTTTATTATGGATATCTATGTAAACTGCCCTGTCAATAATCTCTTCAAAGTTGAAGGCACAATATGTAAGATTTTTAGATTTAAATATCCAAAAACCACTAGAACAGTGTTATATATTTTATTGACTTGTGTACTTACATTTTTACATTTACATTAATGCATTTGGCAGACGCTTTTATCCAAAGCGACTTACATTGCATTCAAGGTACACATTTTACATTTTTTGTCAGTTCTTGCTTTCCCTGGGAATCGAACCCATGACCTTGGCGTTGCTTGCGCCATGCTCTACTGTTTGAGCTACAGGAAAGCCTGTAGTACTTACATTAATGTTTCCCAGAATGTTTAAATCCAGGAAAATAAGCTATTTTAACCAGGACAGGTCCATGTCCGTGAATCGCCTATGACATTATATACCCGCGTTTCCCTCCATTTCCGCTTTTATTTTGTTGAAACCATGGAAACACCAAAGGCGCTTTAATATATGATGCTCTGCTTCATGCTATAGTAACGTTCATAATCAGTAATCCCTCAATAATGTAGCGTCTTTATGCAAATAAATCCGTTGAACGCGACGCGACTATCTAATAGAAGTAGAGCATATGGAGACTGGGGGAAGTCTCTCGCGTTCTAAAAACACAACATTCCCCGCTGGATCAAAACCAAGCCCATAGCGGTAAACCTGAGGAACGCCCATCAAAGTACACATGAGGGGAATCGTCGCAACCATAGACTGTAAATAAATATGGGTGTGTCCGTGACGTCTCCCATAGGATCTGAAGAGCAGTTCTGAAGCGTAAAGTCGGGTCGAGCTGGCCGTCGCCATCTTAGCAGCGCGTCACTCCCGGATAACAGAAAATGGGCAAAGAGGCGGGACGTGGGCGGAGCTAAGGACTAACAGACAGCAGACAAACGGCAATCCACCTGTCACTCAAAGTGGCCACGCCCTTAATTATGCAGAGCTTTAAGGCTTTATTTAATGTAAACGAATGAGTTATAAAAACATTCCCCCCCTCACAGTCGTCATGAAGGGCAACATTAGCCGTACAGACCAAAAGCACAGTTTGTCCCAGACTGTAAACATGTGTTCTTCTGCTGTAAAGTTGGCCATTTTAACATGAGCTCTTGAACATGCTATTTGAACATGTGATCTGGCGTGTGTGGAGTTGAACATGTGATCTGGTGTGTGTGGAGCTGAACATGTGATCTGGTGTGTGTGTAATTGAACATGTGATCTGGTGTGTGTGGAGTTGAACATGTGATCTGGTGTGTGTGGAGCTGAACATGTGATCTAGTGTGTGTGGAGTTGAACATGTGATCTGGCGTGTGTGGAGCTGAACATGTGATCTGGTTTGTGTGGAGTTGAACATGTGATCTGGTGTGTGTGGAGCTGAACATGTGATCTGGTGTGTGTGGAGTTGAACATGTGATCTGGCGTGTGTGGAGCTGAACATGTGATCTGGTGTGTGTGGAGTTGAACATGTGATCTGGTGTGTGTGGAGTTGAACATGTGATCTGGTGTGTGTGGAGCTGAACATGTGATCTGGTGTGTGTGTGGAGCTGAACATGTGATCTGGTGTGTGTGGAGTTGAACATGTGATCTGGTGTGTGTGGAGCTGAACATGTGATCTGGAGTGTGTGGAGTTGAACATGTGATCTGGTGTGTGTGGAGCTGAACATGTGATCTGGTGTGTGTGGAGTTGAACATGTGATCTGGTGTGTGTGGAGTTGAACATGTGATCTGGTGTGTGTGGAGCTGAACATGTGATCTGGTGTGTGATGAGCTGAACATGTGATCTGGTGTGTGTGTAATTGAACATGTGATCTGGTGTGTGTGGAGTTGAACATGTGATCTGGTGTGTGTGGAGCTGAACATGTGATCTGGTGTGTGTGGAGTTGAACATGTGATCTGGTGTATGTGGAGTTGAACATGTGATCTGGTGTGTGTGGAGCTGAACATGTGATCTGGTGTGTGTGGAGTTGAACATGTGATCTGGTGTGTGTGGAGTTGAACATGTGATCTGGTGTGTGTGGAGTTGAACATGTGATCTGGTGTGTGTGGAGTTGAACATGTGATCTGGTGTGTGTGGAGCTGAACATGTGATCTAGTGTGTGTGGAGTTGAACATGTGATCTGGCGTGTGTGGAGCTGAACATGTGATCTGGTGTGTGTGGAGTTGAACATGTGATCTGGTGTGTGTGGAGCTGAACATGTGATCTGGTGTGTGTGGAGTTGAACATGTGATCTGGCGTGTGTGGAGCTGAACATGTGATCTGGTGTGTGTGGAGTTGAACATGTGATCTGGTGTGTGTGGCGTTGAACATGTGATCTGGTGTGTGTGGAGCTGAACATGTGATCTGGTGTGTGTGTGGAGCTGAACATGTGATCTGGTGTGTGTGTGGAGCTGAACATGTGATCTGGTGTGTGTGGAGTTGAACATGTGATCTGGTGTGTGTGGAGTTGAACATGTGATCTGGAGTGTGTGGAGTTGAACATGTGATCTGGTGTGTGTGGAGCTGAACATGTGATCTGGTGTGTGTGGAGTTGAACATGTGATCTGGTGTGTGTGGAGTTGAACATGGGATCTGGTGTGTGTGGAGTTGAACATGTGATCTGGTGTGTGTGGAGTTGAACATGTGATCTGGTGTGTGTGGAGTTGAACATGGGATCTGGTGTGTGTGGAGTTGAACATGTGATCTGGTGTGTGTGGAGCTGAACATGTGATCTGGTGTGTGATGAGCTGAACATGTGATCTGGTGTGTGTGTAATTGAACATGTGATCTGGTGTGTGTGGAGTTGAACATGTGATCTGGTGTGTGTGGAACTGAACATGTGATCTGGTGTGTGTGGAGTTGAACATGTGATCTGGTGTGTGTGGAGTTGAACATGTGATCTGGTGTGTGTGGAGCTGAACATGTGATCTGGTGTGTATGGAGTTGAACATGTGATCTGGTGTGTGTGGAGTTGAACATGTGATCTGGTGTGTGTGGAGTTGAACATGTGATCTGGTGTGTGTGGAGTTGAACATGTGATCTGCTGTGTGTGGAGTTGAACATGTGATCTAGTGTGTGTGGAGTTGAACATGTGATCTGGTGTGTGTGGAGCTGAACATGTGATCTGGTGTGTGTGGAGTTGAACATGTGATCTGGTGTGTGTGGAGCTGAACATGTGATCTGGTGTGTGTGGAGTTGAACATGTGATCTAGTGTGTGTGGAGTTGAACATGTGATCTGGTGTGTGTGGAGTTGAACATGTGATCTGGTGTGTGTGGAGCTGAACATGTGATCTGGTGTGTGTGGAGCTGAACATGTGATCTGGTGTGTGTGAAGCTGAACATGTGATCTGGTGTGTGTGGAGTTGAACATGTGATCTGGTGTGTGTGGAGTTGAACATGTGATCTGGTGTGTGTGTGTGTGGAGTTGAACATGTGATCTGGTGTGTGTGTGTGTGTGTGTGTGTGTGTGTGGAGTTGAACATGTGATCTGGTGTGTGTGTGTGTGTGTGTGTGTGTGGAGTTGAACATTTGATCTGGTGTGTGTGTGGAGCTGAACATGTGATCTGGTGTGTGTGGAGTTGAACATGTGATCTGGTGTGTGTGGAGCTGAACATGTGATCTGGTGTGTGTGGAGTTGAACATGTGATCTAAGGCTTGTTCGACTTCACCCAGCGATGCGCAGACCGATCGGCGGCTGACTTGAAGCAGTGCATGCCGGTTAGAAATTTTGTCCGACTTGAGGCAGCGCCGACGCCACGTGACAGTGACGTATGTCAACAAAGTGCCGCGAGAGCGATTCGAGAGCAGCCGGCGATTACAGCCAGTGCAGTTTCTCCAGAGCAGCTGCACAAGGCTGCACGGACTCTGATGACGACACAGCTGTTCCAGGATTGGCCAGATTCACCGCATGACAGCGATGACGTGTGTTTCGTGTTTATTCTAAAACCTTCAGCTCCACTAATGCGCACAAATCTGTTTTTTATAACAGTAAAACCTCATTTCATGTAGTCGCGATGTTATATTGTCATGTTTATCAAAATATAACTAATTAAAAACATAGACCCCACTTCATTGATAGTGTAGGCTTATATGTTGAACTTTATTCTTGTACAAACACACGCTGTATTAAGCAGTGCATAAAGTATTACATGACAATAATGTCTCTGAAACATCTGTGTATTGCCAAATATTGCATTTATTTCACTTCAGCTGATAAAGTGTGCAGACACAGCGCGAGCGTCACTGCGGGAAGCAGAAAGTGTCCGACTTCACGTCTGTGTTTGCAGCTCCTCCCCGCCTGCACGCGGCTACTCTCGCCGATCAGTTGCTTCCAGCCGCAGCCGATGTCGAACACACCTCTAGTGTGTGTGGAGTTGAACATGTGATCTGGTGTGTGTGGAGTTGAACATGTGATCTGGTGTGTGGGGAGTTGAACATGTGATCTGGTGTGTGTGGAGTTGAACATGTGATCTGGTGTGTGTGGAGCTGAACATGTGATCTGGTGTGTGTGTGTGTGTGTGTGGAGTTGAACATGTGATCTAGTGTGTGTGGAGTTGAACATGTGATCTGGTGTGTGTGGAGTTGAACATGTGATCTGGTGTGTGTGGAGTTGAACATGTGATCTGGTGTGTGTGTGTGTGTGTGTGGAGTTGAACATGTGATCTGGTGTGTGTGGAGCTGAACATGTGATCTGGTGTGTGTGGAGTTGAACATGTGATCTGGTGTGTGTGGAGTTGAACATGTGATCTGGTGTGTGTGGAGTTGAACATGTGATCTGGTGTGTGTGGAGCTGAACATGTGATCTGGTGTGTGTGGAGTTGAACATGTGATCTGGTGTGTGTGGAGTTGAACATGTGATCTGGTGTGTGTGGAGTTGAACATGTGATCTGGTGTGTGTGGAGTTGAACATGTGATCTGGTGTGTGTGGAGTTGAACATGTGATCTGGTGTGTGTGGAGCTGAACATGTGATCTGGTGTGTGTGGAGTTGAACATGTGATCTGGTGTGTGTGGAGCTGAACATGTGATCTGGTGTGTGTGGAGTTGAACATGTGATCTGGTGTGTGTGGAGCTGAACATGTGATCTGGTGTGTGTGAAGCTGAACATGTGATCTGGTGTGTGTGGAGTTGAACATGTGATCTGGTGTGTGTGGAGTTGAACATGTGATCTGGTGTGTGTGTGTGTGTGTGTGTGTGTGTGGAGTTGAACATGTGATCTGGTGTGTGTGTGGAGTTGAACATGTGATCTGGTGTGTGTGTGTGTGGAGTTGAACATGTGATCTGGTGTGTGTGTGTGGAGGTGAACATGTGATCTGGTGTGTGTGGAGTTGAACATGTGATCTGGTGTGTGTGGAGCTGAACATGTGATCTGGTGTATGTGGAGTTGAACATGTGATCTAGTGTGTGTGTGTGGAGCTGAACATGTGATCTGGTGTGTGTGGAGCTGAACATGTGATCTGGTGTGTGTGGAGTTGAACATGTGATCTGGTGTGTGTGGAGTTGAACATGTGATCTGGTGTGTGTGGAGCTGAACATGTGATCTGGCGTGTGTGGAGTTGAACATGTGATCTGGTGTGTGTGTGTGTGTGGAGTTGAACATGTGATCTGGTGTGTGTGGAGCTGAACATGTGATCTGGTCTGTGTGGAGTTGAACATGTGATCTGGTGTGTGTGGAGCTGAACATGTGATCTGGAGTGTGTGGAGTTGAACATGTGATCTGGTGTGTGTGGAGCTGAACATGTGATCTGGAGTGTGTGGAGCTGAACATGTGATCTGGTGTGTGTGGAGCTGAACATGTGATCTGGAGTGTGTGGAGCTGAACATGTGATCTGGAGTGTGTGGAGCTGAACATGTGATCTGGTGTGTGTGGAGCTGAACATGTGATCTGGTGTGTGTGGAGCTGAACATGTGATCTGGAGTGTGTGGAGCTGAACATGTGATCTGGTGTGTGTGGAGCTGAACATGTGATCTGGTGTGTGTGGAGCTGAACATGTGATCTGGAGTGTGTGGAGCTGAACATGTGATCTGGTGTGTGTGGAGCTGAACATGTGATCTGGTGTGTGTGGAGTTGAACATGTGATCTGGTGTGTGTGGAGCTGAACATGTGATCTGGTGTGTGTGGAGTTGAACATGTGATCTGGTGTGTGTGGAGCTGAACATGTGATCTGGTGTGTGTGGAGCTGAACATGTGATCTGGTGTGTGTGGAGTTGAACATGTGATCTGGTGTGTGTGGAGTTGAACATGTGATCTGGTGTGTGTGGAGTTGAACATGTGATCTGGTGTGTGTGGAGTTGAACATGTGATCTGGTGTGTGTGGAGTTGAACATGTGATCTGGTGGGCATGTTTTTGTGAAATATCAGGACACAAATGTGTATAATGACATAGGTATTACAAAAAGAGGGTGAAATATGAGGACGTTCCCCATGTCCTAACTTTCCAAAATGCTTATAAATCACACAGAACAAGTTTTTTTTCACAGAAAGTGAACTGCACAGTCTCCTGTGAGGGTTAGGTTTAGGGGCAGGGTCAGTGTAAGGGAATAGAAAATGCGGTTTGTATGGTATAAAAACCATTACGCCTATGGAATGTCCTCACATTTCACAAAAACAAACATGTGTGTGTGTGTGTGTGAGCTCCAGTGGATCAGCGGCGCTCATTAACCCCAGTAAGAGCATCTTTCCTCAGCCAGTCCTTCTGCCGCTGGCTCTGATGTCTCTGTGGCGTCTCAGCTATAATTCGTCTTGTGTTGATCTAACGGCCGATCTTTGCTCTCATGGATCTATAATTTGTTCCCTGGCGAATCGTTTAGGCTGAGGGCAAAGTGAAGTTTCATTACTTTCTCATTTTTAGGCTATTTAACTTTACGTTAGCGTTGTAGCCGACTAGCGCTGACTGTGAATGTTTGACTGAATTGTTTGCTTTATTTCATGTGTAGCTTATTATACCTTTTACTTATACTTTTGTATTATTGATCAAACATAAACTTGCATTTAACAAAAACAGACTGTGTTGTGTTTCATGTAATTTAATGTTATCACAGTGATAATCATATGCACACTTGCCTGAAACAGATAATATATGATTAATATAAACCAGATTTTCTCTTCATTGTTGTCACTACTAGAGCAAGCTTCTGATTGGTTAACGCGGCGCGAATATCTGCCAAAGTTCAGATTTTTCAACTCACGCGAATCACGCCACAGAATGTCTATTTGTGTCTTTGCATTGACTTAACATGTAAATCACTTGCGCGAAACGCTTCATTCGCGTCCGGTGTGAATGCACCATCAGTGATCTAGTCTAGCCGAGGAAAGGCTGTTCTCGCTGGGGTTAATGAGCGCTGAGCGTCTGGTGATCGCCTGGATCTCACAACTCAAAAAACGCAAGATTATATTTTTTAAATAGGCGCTCTCTTTATAAATAAACCACAGATTTGAGCTTTAAACAACTACATTCTCACCTGAAAAAGTCTTAAAACTACCTGTTGTGACACAATAATAGTAGTATTTTTAAATTATGCGGGTTTCTCATCACGTCACTTCACCGCAATCAGGCTCCTGATTGGTTAACGCGGCGCAAATTGACGCCAAAGTTCAAATTTTTCAACTCAAGCGTCAGACGCGAATTCGCTTCAAACGCGTGAATGCACAAAAAGCACCACTCGTGTGTATCTCGCAAGACGCTCAATTTGCTTAAAATTCGCATCATTCACGCAAACTGGACACGCGAATGAGGCAGAAACGCGTCTATCGTGCCTTTCCATTGACTTGACATTGAAATCACTCGCTCCTGACGCTCTACTCGCGTTTGATGTGAACGCAGCATTACAGCGCTCGTCAATGTCAAAATGATTGAGATGGCCAATCAAATCAAAGTAGGCGGGGTTTACGTTGTCTCTTGGCTCGTGCACAGTCTTCACACACAGACGAGTGTGTCAATCTATCGCTTAATGCCGTTGTGGAGAGACTCTATTTCGGTGAAATGCACACAAACATGTCCCTGCTCTTAATATACAATCATTGATGAACATCTTTGATTTTAATGAAGAAGAAAAAAAAGATTTGAGAGCGGATTAGAAGCCGCAACCTTTGCGACGTTTGGCAAAAATTCTACCACTAGACCACTGGAGAATACAAACATTTACTATGGATTAATGTATCTATTCACTACTGCGAAGATTCTCGGGATTAATAATATATTTGAAGCAAATATTGTTTGCAAATAGTCCCAAAAGGATTATTTCCCAACTAGAATTAGACCTAGAATTTCGTTCACTGTTCTGTTTCTTTATGCTTTATAAAATTAAAAAAATTTGTCAAGACATGGTCATCAAAACACAAAGTCTTATTTAAAGATCCATTATATATAGTTCATCTCAGCCAAATAAGGTGAGCCCTGTCAGATTTGTATACAGCAAACGTGTATTTTAGTGAATGACAGGCACTTACACGAGACGTTATAGGGAGCCGTGTTCTGATTGGCGGATAGAAGGACAAGGGGGCGTGGCGCAGCGGGAAAACTCACGTGTAGTTCAGCCTGGGACTCTGTTTACCTCCTCACTGCCCAATCGAGAGCACATTTACCCTCACAAGCACAGAAAGTTTCTTCCTCTGTGGCTTTAACAGAAGTCATGAAACACAGTACCAGTGTCCCAGCTTTCGTCAGCAAACTCTGGACCCTTGTGGAGGCTCAGTCGACGAACGAGCTCATCTGCTGGAGCCGAGTGAGTACTTTATAGCACATATTATATTATCAGTGGCTCTATTTTCAGCATTAACGTTACATGTCTTGTGTATATCGGAGTACAAACAATATGAGAATATAATCTTCACAATAATAAAGGTCACTCATTTAACATTAGCTCTGTTTATCTGTCCAGAACAGGTTTGTTATGATGTAATCGGTTAGTAATACTATCTGACCTGCTTTACAAAACAGATCCACGTGTGCTGAGCTGATGCCGCTCGCTATTGGTCCACTGTCCGGCCAATCGCTGCTCGTTATATTATTAGAACGTGATTG
>NC_137118.1:1929817-1957317 GCF_949357685.1 Gobio gobio
TTTAAGAAATATTTGCATGTATATACATTTATATAATCTATAATATATATAAATATAAATGTTTTATATATAAAAATAATATTTTTTTCTTAAATATATACATGAATGTGTGTGTATTTATATATAAATAATAATTAACAGAGTACACACACATATATTATGTAAACACAAACTTTTATTTTGGATGCGATTAATCGCGATTAATCTTTTGACAGCCCTAATATATATATAGCATGACAGATGATGCTGAATGTGTCTGACCTCCACACAGACGGCTTCCACAAAGTGGTGCAAGTGGACTCTGGTCAGGTGATGGAGTTCCAGCATGAGCACTTCCGGAGAGCTCAGCCTCATCTGCTGGGCCTCATCCGCAGGAAGGTGAGGCTGATGAACGTCACACACACTCAAACTGCTCTCACACACACACACACACACGGTCTCTCATGCGGAGATGTATGTATGATCTCACAGGTTTCGGTGAGCCGTGGAGTGGAAGAGGGAGGGCAGATCTCTCAGGTTCTCCTTCAGGTTAGGCGTATCAGAGGCTGGCAGGATTCCTCAGACCTCAAACTCATGGCCTTGTGCAGGTGAGCCTTCCTCCAAGACAAGTGCACTACTCATTAGGGGTGGGAATCTTAAGGCACTTAAAGGGTTAGTTCACCCAAAAATGTAAATTCTGTCATTAATTCCTCACCCTCATGTCGTTGGACACCCGTCAGACCTCCGTTCATCTTCAGAACAGAAATGAAGATATTTTAGTGTAAATCTGATGCTCTGAAAGGCCTCCATTGGCTCAATGCACTTTACACTCTCAAGACCCTTAAAAGACACTAAAGACGTCGTTACAAAGTCCATCTCACTACAGCGGCTCTACAATAACTTTATGAAGACGAGAATAGTTTTTGTGCGCAAAAAAACCCTAAATAACGACTTACATAGTGATGACGATTTCAAAACACGGCCTCATGAAGCTTCGAAGCGTTATGAATCAGTGAGTCGATTCATGATTTGGATCGCGTGTCAAACTGCTGAAATTTGGCGATTCAAACCGCTGAATCGACTCACTGATTCATAACGCTTCGAAGCTTCATGAGGCCTTGTTTTGAAATCGTCATCACTATGTAAGTCGTTATTTAGGATTTTTTTGCGCACAAAAACTATTGTCGCCGATTCATAAAGTTATTGTAGAACCACTGTAGTGAGATGGACTTTGTAACGACGTCTTTAGTGTCTTTTAAGGGTCTTGAGAGTTTAAAGTGCATTGAGCCAATGGAGGCCTTTCAGAGCATCAGATTTACACTAAAATATCTTCATTTGTGTCTGAAGATGAACGGAGGTCTGACGGGTGTCCAACCACATGAGGCTCAGTCATTAATGACACAATTTACATTTTTGGGTGAACTAACCCTTTAAAGATTCGATCCGATTCTGGGAGTAATGATCCGATTCCCAAAACGATTCTTAACGTACATTTTTGGTAACTAATTATCCTGCTGTGCAAATACATGAACTTTACATCTTAAGCAAAATTGGAGCTAATATGTGTTTTGTTTTTAGTTAGAATATCTGTTTGACAGTATTGCCATATTAAAAATGATTATGAAGATTTCTTTCAATACTTTTATTTTATTAACCAAGTTATATTCAAGATTATAAACAATTCGAAAAAGGAAATTCAGATGCGAAATGTGGGGAGAAATCCATTTGATTGTAGTTTAAATGAGAAATAATTGCAGTGTTCTGTTCTACAGCTATATGTACGTGCGTTGCCGTACTATTTCTGGATAACATGATATAAATATTAACGATCAAGCAGAGAGAATATGACACCAGCGCAGAAACAGTGTGTGCGACTCACCAAAAAGCCTTAAATGCTTCATTAATATCCATCATACGAGAGCAGCGGCTTATGTCATTCAGGCTGTATGTCTAATGTAATTTACTTGCTATTTATTTTGCTTGTTATCAGAAATAATCGACTCTAGAGGTGATTATTCTGGCTCGTGTTAGAACCGGTGGATGCGGTTTACAGGTTTCATAGAAAGACATTGATGTCGCGTGTGAGTCGTGTTCGTGGTCCACATAGCTCAAAATGAGACGCAACGAGAAACGCAAAGACGTGAAATAAAACCTCATCATGTTTTAAAGAAGAGTGGCTTGATTAAGTGCTGGAAATAACAGATGATGGACACAGCACGCTAACAAAACACACATTTACAGTTACACACACACCACAAGTGTAGCGTGCAAACTCTAAACACCAAAGTAACACATCAGTTTAAAAAGATGTGTGTGTGGTTTGGGTTTCAGTGATGTTTAGATAAGAGTTCACTTCAACATATTTAGCTATTAGATCAGTTAGTTTTTTTTTTTTTTTACAAATTAAAGCATTTAAACTGATATAATATACTATAAATACTTCCATTAGTTTTTATTATAGGCTATTATAATTATATTATAGTGTAAGCCTAATAAAGAATTGATCTCACAAGGGGATTGTTTAGGGATCCTTGCCATTAAAACGTTTGAAAACCCCTGATATAGAAAATCTTGGAAATTCATAAGCAATAAACAAACATTTAATATAGATGGTTTAATGCTGCCTGGTGCCAATAAATGACTGTACAAAAACCGCTTAATTTTTTTCATATTATATTATAAAGAATTGAACTGTCCTGGGGGAGATTTTAATCTTATTTCTTGTTAAAGAAGACTGCAGTTAACAGCACTGTAAAATGTGCTTAATTTAGTGACTTCTGAATTAACTGTTTTTTATTTAATTTTTTTATTTAATATATCACTAAGTTACATCAATGGTTAAATAAAATAGAAATGGCGCATTAAACTTAAAAGTTATAACTGCATGATGAAACCACTTTGTGTGTGTGTGTGTTTACATGCGCTGTACAGGTAAAGAATGTTTTTGCTCAGGTGACCAAAATGTCCGCCCAATAGAGAAAAGTTTTGCTCAGCGAGAAAAGAAATTAGAGGGAACATTGGCTATAACTCGTGAACGGAACGAGATATTTTCACCAGAATTGGTACACATGTGTATGAGCTCAATCTGAGGTCATGTGACAAACATTGTGACAATTGGCCACTTGGTGGCGCTATAACAGGAAAAACCGTTGGTCCGAATGACTTGAAAATTGGCATGTTCTGTCTTTTCCCAATGAGCCATGATAGTCTATGAGGACATTGGCGTATCTAAAAAAAACACGGTCGCCATCGGCCAATGAAGTTTGAGCACCTATTAGACAAGGTTAACAGAGGCCGATCAGAATGAAACACGATCTGTGGGCATGATCGACTCGTGAGGTCTGTAAGAATTTTAAAATGAAATTGGCACTAACAAGTTGTACGCCTCAGTAATCACGTGGTGTTTCACACACACACACACACACACACACACACACACACACACACACACACACACACACACACACACACACACACACACACACACACACACACACACACACACACACACACACACACACACACACACACACACACACACACACACACACACACACACACACACTATGCATATCATTGGATAGATTTCCTCATACTGAACAACTTTGCTTTAAGAACCAGTGCTGTCAATCAAATCGTTCATTAAATATTCACAATTATGTTAAAAACCTACTTTTGCAAACTAGTCCTAGGTTTTTCGCTCAAACTGAATAAAACCAATATAGTGCAATTCTCTGGACTCTCTACATCAATAATAATCAAAAAAAGTTTAACTTTACCCTTTGGGTAACTATAATAGGGTAATTTAGAAAATGGGTGTGGCAAATATAACCCCGATAAATGCTGCATCAGCTATATTATAAAATATTTTGAAAGAAGTATTTTATGGTCACCAAGGTTGCATTTATTTTATCATAAACAATACAGTAAAAACAATAATATTATTATAATTTAAAGTTCTATTTTAATATATTTTAAAATGTAATTTATTTCAATAAAATGCTGCCTTTGGTGCTCAATAAACACTTCTTATTTATTATTAAAGGTTGAAAACCTGAATCACTTCACATGGACTTCTGGATGAAGTTCAAATGAACAGCCTTTATTTGCAATAGAAATCTTTTGTAACATTATAAATGTCTTTACTGGTACTTTTAATGCGTCCTTGCTCTACTTGATTCTCTACAATGACTAAAGAGTTTCTCTTAAACGTTTATTCTTTTTCCTGAAGGGAAAACGAGAGTTTGTGGAGAGAACTGGACTCGTTGAGACAGAACTATCAGCAGCAGCACAAAATCATACACAAGGTAAATGAAAAAGACAAATTATATATATATATACACACACACACACCGATCAGGCATAACATTATGACAGGTGAAGTGAATAACACTGATGATCCCTGTTAGTGGGTGGGATATATTAGGCAGCAAGTGAACATTTTGTCCTCAAAGTTGATGTGTTAGAAGCAGGAGAAATGGGCAAGCGTAAGGATTTGAGCGAGTTTGAGGCGTTGTCTTGGCCTCCAAATTCCCCAGATCTCAATCCAATCGAGCATCTGTGGGATGAGCTGAACAAACAAGTCAGATCCATGGAGGCCCCGCCTCGTAACTTACAGGACTTAAAGGATCTGCTGCTAACATACCACAGCACACCTTCAGGGGTCTAGTGGAGTCCATGCCTCGACGGTGGACCAACACAATATCATAATGTTATGCCTGATTGGAATATATATACACTCACCTATAGGATTACTAGGAACACCTTTTCAATTTCTCATTAATGCAATTATCTAATCAACCAATCACATGGCAGTTGCTTCAATGCATTTAGGGGTGTGGTCCTGGTCAAGACAATCTCCTGAACTCCACACTGAATGTCAGAATGGGAAAGAAAGGAGATTTAAGCAATTTTGAGCGTGGCATGGTTGTTGGTGGTCTGAGTATTTCACAATCTGCTCAGTTACTGGGATTTTCACCACACAACCATTTCTAGGGTTTACAAAGAATGGTGTGAAAAGGGAAAAGCATCCAGTATGCGGCAGTCCTGTGGGAGAAAATGCCTTGTTGATGCTAGAGGTCAGAGGTCATGGGCCGACTGATTCAAGCTGATAGAAGAGCAACTTTGACTGAAATAACCACTCGTTACAACCGAGGTATGCAGCAAAGCATTTGTGAAGCCACAACACGCACAACCTTGAGGCGGATGGGCTACAACAGCAGAAGACCCCACCGGGTACCACTCATCTCCACTACAAATAGGAAAAAGAGGCGACAATTTGCACAAACTCACCAAAATTGGACAGTTGAAGACTGGAAAAATTTTGCCTGGTCTGATGAGTCTGGATTTCTGTTGAGACATTCAGATGGTAGAGTCAGAATTTGGCGTAAACAGAATGAGAACATGGATCCATCATGCCTTGTTTCCACTGTGCAGGCTGGTGGTGGTGGTGTAATGGTGTGGGGGATGTTTTCTTGGCACACTTTAGGCCCCTTAGTGCCAATTGGGCATCGTTTAAATGCCACGGCCTACCTGAGCATTGTTTCTGCCCATGTCCATCCCTTTATGAGCACCATGTCCCCATCCTCTGATGGCTACTTCCAGCAGGATAATGCACCGTCACAAAGCTCCAATCATTTCAAACTAGTTTCTTGAACATGACAATGAGTTCACTGGACTAAAATGGCCCCACAGTCTCCAGATCTCAACCCAATAGAGCATCTTTGGGATGTGGTGGAACGGGAGCTTCGTGCCCTGGATGTGCATCCCACAAATCTCCATCAACTGCAAGATGCTCTCCTATCAATATGGGCCAACATTTCTAAAGAATGCTTTCAGCAGCTTGTTGAATCAATGCTATGTAGAATTAAAGGGTTAGTTCACCCAAAAATGAAAATTCTGTCATTAATTCCTCACCCTCATGTCGTTCGACACCCGTCAGACCTCCGTTCATCTTCAGACACAGATGAAGATATTTTAGTGTAAAGCTGATGCTGAGAAAGGCTTCAGATAGGCCTCCATTGGCATTCAGTACATTTACACTCACAAGACCCATAAAAGGCACTAAAAACATCTTTACGAAGTCCATCTCACCACAGTGACTCTACAATAATTTTACGATGTGACGACAATAGTTTTTGTGCGCAAAAAAAAATCTAAATAACACCTTTATCCAGCTTGTTCTTGTCTTCCGTGTGTGCCTCCACGACGCATGCGTGAGAATATGACGCAGATCCGGCGTTCGGACACATGACCCAGAAGCGATTTGTTTACAAGCAGACGAAGACGCGCGTATCTCAGCTGTTGAATTCTACATTGATCGTTCTTTAGGTCTCGGTGTAGTTCTCAAAACGGGACTAAAGTGCGCATTTCATGGATTCCCGAACGCCGGATCTGCGTCATATTCTCACGCATGCGTCGTGGAGACACACACGGAAGACAAGAACAAGTTGGATAAAGTCGTTATTTAGATTTTTTTTTGCGCACAAAAACTATTGTCGTCACATCGTAAAATTATTGTAGAGTCACTGTGGTGAGATGGACTTCGTAAAGATGTTTTTAGTGCCTTTTATGGGTCTTGTGAGTGTAAATGTACTGAATGCCAATGGAGGCCTATCTGAAGCCTTTCTCAGCATCAGCTTTACACTAAAATATCTTCATTTGTGTCCGAAGATGAACGGAGGTCTGACGGGTGTCGAACGACATGAGGGTGAGGAATTAATGACAGAATTTTCATTTTTGGGTGAACTAACCCTTTAAGGCAGTTCTAAAGGCCAAAGCGGGTCAAACACAGTATTAGTATGGTGTTCCTAATAATCCTTTAGGTCAGTGTATGGTCACTATACACAACTGATCCTGTCACTTCTTTTCAGATTATTAAGTTAATCATCAACAGCGTCCAATCAAATGGAATCAAAGGTTGCAAAAGGAGACTGTAAGTTTGACTTAAAGCGCACAAAATGTTGTTGTTTGCACTGTTAGTTATCTCTTCTCACACTTCCTTTCTCCACCCAAACAGCCCCATGATCGACAATCCTGGCGAATTTCAGTCCGCCCCGAAATATGCCCGTTCTCTAAGCACTTCCTCCCTCCAAGAGATCTCTTTGCTGCATGAGGTACATGAGCTAAAGTCTCGTTTGACCTACTCGTGGTAAATGATTCCATGTTTGTCATTTGAATGACGTCACTTCCTCAAACACGATGCCGTTTAGTTATAAAAGTAGCTCGATTTCAGTCACAATGAAAGTAAGTGTCAGCCCTTTGGGTTTCTGGGCAGCTGGATGTGTCACCTGACGTGTACTCGAGTGGCATGATCATGTCTGACATCACACACCTGCTGGATCACACACCTGAGCCCAGCACGTAAGATCATACACTCATGTTTTGTATAACTATAATCTTATGAAGTTTTTAAACATTCTTCTTTAAAAGGAACTGAAAGTACTTTTCAGAGATTCACAGTTTCATTTCCGGTTTCATTTGCGTTTTCTGTTTGACAGAGAGCCCGTGACGGAAAGCCTTCCTGTAAATCTGCCGCTGTCTCTGCTGGAGGACCCGGCCGGCCCGGAGTCTGAGGAAAATCCCTCGGAAAGGTTTGATTGCATTTATGTGTAACTCATCCCTGTTCTATCACTAACTCTGTACAATATTTCATAGGGCTGCACAGTCTGGGGGGGAAAAATCTAATTGCTAATCTAATTTTTTTTATGAGAAAAATTATGAATGTGATTTTCCATTTTTGTAGGCCTGCTAAATTTGGCCAGAAATTGTAATTACTGTATATATCAATATGACAACAAAAACAGTTCTTTCTGGTTCTCGAATCTGATATTCCCCCAGCATCACTGTTTGTGTCAAGGCGGACGATTATCGCGGGCCTTTATCGCTGACATTTAACGCCTTGTGACTAAACAAAGGGCACCAATGTGAGTGTGCACACACACAGACACGCAAAACGCCATTTAAAGTGGTGATGAATTGAGAAATCAACTTTCCCTTGAGCCTTTGATATATAAAAGTTCATGGTGATATAAAAACATCCTGTCAGTTTCAGAGCTGAAAACATCCTTGTTAGTCAAAGAAAAGCTTTTATTGACACCAGGCCCAGAAAACGAGAGATCTCCGAATCAGGGCTTAAAAACGGAAAAAAATATCAATCGGTTCACTCCGAGCAGAATCGATATTATAGCGTTTCCGTTTTTGCGTTCCTCAATAAACATTACTGTTCCGAAAACGGTTTGATATGAAAAAATACCGGTTAATAACGTTATTTTAATTTAGCCTATACTTTAAACAAATATGTATAAATAGACTTATTTTTACTCAATAATAATATAACGCATGGAAATTAAACTTCAATATTTATTTCATAACATTTTTAAAACCAGAAATACATGCATTAATTACAAAGCATAAACAGCGGACCTGTTTTAATGGAGCGTTAGACAATCGAAAGTGGCCTCTTATGCCTAATTATTTTCAGAAGAGTGATAACATTCTTTGTACATCACTTTTTTTCAACACGACTTGTTTTAAAAATTGCATGAATAAAGAATAAATAAACTGGATAACCATTGCTCTTTTAATGCACCGTCAACTGGTATTTTCAAAGCAAACACGTCTGCATCCCATAATCAAATTCAGTCAGCTAATAAAGCTTGATCATTTAATGCAATATAACACCATTTAATACGAAGCATCAACCGTCTATATAGAAAACATTGAGCTGTCCTGTATTGGCAATCTGAAAGACTATAGGACAAATGTTTGATAGATGCTATAGCCTACTTGGACAGGCTTAAACGAAATCCACAAACTAGCCTAAATCCGTCTATTTGAGCTTAAAGTCCGTACTGCTTATTTAAACGTTCGAAAATAATGTCCTCCAATACCTGCGCTTTCATTGATGACCTCAGCGGGGAAAGAAATGTACTTGAGGCGTGTAAATGCGCTCACACTGACTTGCGTTACCGGTAGATTCATAGATGACATTTCACTCACACTTGATCCGTCAACGCCACATGCTGTAACTCTATTCATTATTGGTCACTGCCAAATTAAAATATTAAAGAGAATGATAAAATAACGTTATTAACCGGTTAATGGTCATTTCAAATTAACGTTTCTGTTCAGAACGATTCAAATTGATTTTGATTTCGTTTCCGTTTTTGTTCCTCTTAAAATTTCGTACGTTTCCGGTTTTCGTTCCTTGAACCGGTTCAAAGCCCTGCTCAGAATATGTTGACCAATGACGTCATAGAACGCAGAAGCACCGCCTCAAGCCCCGCCCACCGACTCGTGGAGCTAAACGGGTCGAGCAATAAACATGCAGTTCCAGCTCACGTGCGTATGACATTGCGTTTATTCGCTTCATTTAACCGCGGATTCGTTTGTAAACAAGACACCGGTCGAGACTGCAGACATATTGCGATTAAAACACAATGCTGTGCTTCTGGATCCCACAGGAACGCTGCAACACACTGATGTGAGTAAAACATGTGTTTATATGTGTTAGTGTTGCATTGTTACAGATTGTTTGATATCTATTGATTACACACCTCAGCACGCGGTCACAGGCTGGAGAAGCTGTTATTGGTTCATTCGGGATCAGACTCGGACTTGTGACGCCAGCTCGCAAAGCCCAACGTCCCGGAGCTGTGTGTTTATCAGACGGGCTACCAAAACTTACCACTATCTTAAATAGTGAAATAACATTCCTTTGTTGCGTGCGTGCGTGCGTGTGTGTGTGCGGTTCGCGGTTATATTCACTGATCGGGCGGGCCAAGTAATAAAAAAACATTCCAGTCAATCGCGGGTGGATGAGAGATGAATCATTGTGTTTGTTTGATAAAGATATTTTGCGAGTTCTGTGAGCGTTTCTCCAGACGCTTTCAAAACAATCCCCACATCTACTGAGAGGAGCTGAAGCTCATTAAATATGCAAATATTATCCAATCCTAGCCGTGGGCGTTTACTTCCAAGTCTTCAGTGCGGCACGCCCATCAAAACCCAGCGTTTCTTCAGAAAGCCTCAAAACCAGGGCAGAAAATAGCCTATTACTGATTCATTATGAGGTTTCTAACTGTAAAAACCACATGAACGTCATAACTTGACCTCAGATAACAGTATAATAATAAAAGAAAAAAGCCAGTTCATTAAAAAAAAAAAAGGTTTTTTTTGGTTATGCATCGTGTTAAGCATTGCCCGACCAATGAGATTGGCTCTTTTGTTGACGTGCCTGGAGCTGCTGAAGTTACAGTAAAACACCACTTGGTGGCGCTCAAGCACAAAAAAGCCCAAGTCTTGCCGAGCACACATTGATAACGCCGAAGATGATGCAACGAGGCAAGATGAATGTAGAGCTGCTGGTTTCTCTGGTGTCGGAACGCAAACAACTTTAGGACAAACGCCACAGCGACTACACAAACCTCCACAAGAGGAAGCCGTTATGGAGAGGAATTGCAGATCAAATAGGATTCGATGGAGAGTTTCCATAAACAAGCTCGAAATGCACCGGGACTCTTATTTTGAAATGTCTGCGCCTTACTATTGCAGTTGCAGGAGCTCATTCAAGTTCAGATGAGATAAAATATGCATTGCTACAACCGTCTAAAACATATTACTATATAAACATCGTAAAGTAAACATTGTCATTATTCATCAGCATTAGTTCATAAACAATTGCCTGGCATAAATGTGTGTTATTGATTGATTGATCGTCTCGTTTTTATTTGTTGACGAAAATGACAGTTGATTTTCGTCAAAGTTTTTGTCATCCAACACTAGTTTTTATTTAGTTATCGTCTCATTTTCGTCAGTGAAAAAAGGTAGTTGACGAAAAAAATGACAAATTATTCATCAACGAAATTAACACTGGCGTCGAGGAGTGAATTTGCACGTTCACTCGATTGAAAATCGATTGGGTATGAACATGAAGACGCGTCAAAAAACTCTGGCGATAAGCATGTGCGATAATCGTAATCGTCCCGGTGTGCACGAGGCTTCACTCTGCTTGTGGCAACTGTCATGGCGGTCTACCATATTTTTTACAAATACTACAGTTATTGTGTCACAAAATATAGTTTTAAGAGTTTTTTAGGCAATAATGTAATTTAGTATGTGATGTGTAGTAATCGCTGTTGACTCAGTAAACACTAGGATGGGTAGGTATCGTTTGGGTTTTTTTCGATTCCGGTGCCAAACCGATACTTTTAAAACGGTACCGGTGCCTAAACGGTTCCTGAAACGATACTTAAAAAAAAAAAAAAGGCCACAAAACGAGGTGGATGACATTAAATGGCTTTTTATTTATTTAATTTTTATTTAAATTAAACCATTTATTAAAAGTTTAATGTATATCTAAATGTATGAATATAAATAAATACAAAACACAATTTACTTATTTACAAATTATTATTGACTTATTTACAAACTCACAGTAAAACCTAAGCCTCCTAACCCAACTACAACAAGCCTAATATAACCCTAACTAACAGTTACAGTAATAACAGCAGTCGTCTGTATTCTTGCTCTGCTACTAACCAGCTTCAAGCTTCAGCTTTATTTTGAAATATGATCATATTCTCTGGCTAAATATTTTAGAACGCATCGTCTTAATATTTCCATGGTGACGCGTCATGCTTCTCACATGACACACAGCAGCCGCAATAGCGCTCGTTTTTTCTTTTTATTCAAAATATTCACAAACTTCTTAACTGTGTCACGAACCATCTGATGTTCAAATGTGTGAGTGAATGTGTGTTAGTTGATCTATAAAGCGCAATGGGCGGCGCCATGTTAGTTTGCGCCTCAGAATCGGATCTGTCGGATTTACAACACTTGAGTTCATTCTCGTCTCACGAAATACATGAAAGTAAGTGACCAGTGAACTGGAAGAAGAATAGAGTAAACTATATAGTTACTATATAATGTGCATGTATCTGATGTGAATAAAACACGTAACGTTAGTCAAATTATAACCGTCTGAAAGGATTGTCATAGCCGCTTTCATAGACATCAGTGTGTGTTTTTTGCTAGTAGCCGACTTATGAGCATTTAAATGTCTGAAACCTGAAATAAACATGATGTGGTTGAAAACACTGAATAGTTGTCATGAGTTGTGGTTGAAAACACTGAATAGTTGTCATGAGTTGTGGTTGAAAACACTGAATAGTTGTCATGAGTTGTGATGTGACCAGCGCTGAGCGTCTGTCTCTGGCTCAGCCAAAGCGCGAAAGCACGTTTGAATTTTGGCACCGAAATGAGGAACCGAAATCTGCGTTCTGATTCGGTCCAGTACATACCGGTTATATAAGGGGTTTCGATACCCAACCCTAGTAAACACAGTGCAGAGCTTCCGGGTTCTACATCAGAACGCCGGCTCATTATTGGTCAGCGTCACACGCATGCGTCACGTGAACAGCGTCGGCCAATGGTGAGTCAGCGTTCTGATGTAGAACCTGGAAGCTCTGCACTGTGTTTATGAGTCAACAGTGTAAGAGATTGTCAACATTTAACTTTAGCAATCATACCGTTAAATGGATACAGTCATATCTATCAGATAGAAAACAATGTGTGCAAATAAAGAATAGTAAGTCACCCTATCTTCATTATACGCAAGGTGTCCCTCAGGGATCAATTTTAGGTCCCCTGCTATTTTCACTCTATGTAAATGACTTGCCCAATGTGTGTAAAAATGTGGACATGATTATGTATGCAGACGACACGGTAATTTTTACACAGGCCAAAAGTGCTGATGATGCAGTCCATCAGCTTTCATTAGCCTTAAATGACTTACAAAAATGGCTGAACGATTCATGCCTGTGCCTTAATGTTAAAAAGACCGTGTCAATGTTTTTTAGTAAACCTAAAACAACCGTGGCCACAGTAAAAGTTTGCTTGGGTGGACAAGAATTAATTGATGTTGAGGAATTTAAGTATTTGGGAGTGCTAATAGACACACAAATATGTGATCATGGTTAGTCAATCATTACCAGATGTAAAATAAGTGCATTATAAAAAGGGATACGATTATCAGTGTAATACGGATTGTGCAGTAAGAGTCAGTATATCATGGGTTGTGCAATAGGGGTCATGCGGGTCAGTGTAATGTCAGGGCATGTGCAAAATAGTGGTTTGTGCAATACAGTCGATGCTTTCCTGTTTTCTATATGTCCTTTGTTGTCCACTCTTGTTGTTATTGTTTGTTTTAACATGAGGTGATCACTGTTCTTGTCCTTGTGTATATAGTCTGTTTATAGTGTATCTGTATGTATTTATTAAAGGGTTAGTTCACCCAAAAATGAAAATTTTGTCATTAATTACTCACCCTCATGTCGTTCGACACCCGTCAGACCTCCGTTCATCTTCAGACACAAATGAAGCTGATGCTGAGAAAGGCTTCAGATAGGCCTCCATTGGCATTCAGTACATTTACACTCACAAGACCCATAAAAGGCACTAAAAACGCCGTTACAAAGTCCATCTCACCACAGTGACTCTACAATAATTTTACGATGCGACGACAATAATTTTTGTGCGCAAAAAAAAATCTAAATAACACCTTTATCCAACTTGTTCTTGTCTTCCGTGTGTGTCTCCACGACGCATGCGCGAGAATATGAGCAGATCCGGCGTTCGGGAATCCATGAAATGCACACTTTAACCCCATTTGAGAACTACACCGAGACCTAAAGCACGATCAATGTAGAATTCAACAGCTGAGATACGCGCGTCTTCCTCTGCTTGTAAACAAATCTCTTCTGGGTCATGTGTCCGAACGCCGGATCTGCGTCATATTCTCACGCATGCGTCGTGGAGACACACACGGAAGACAAGAACAAGCTGGATAAAGTCGTTATTTTGATATTTTTTTCGCACAAAAACTATTGTCGTCGCATCATAAAATTACTGTAGAGTCACTGTGGTGAGATGGACTTTGTAACGGCGTTTTTAGTGCCTTTTATGCTTTTATATATATTTTTATAGCTTTACACTAAAATATCTTCATTTGTGTCTGAATATGAACGGAGGTCTGACGGGTGTCCAACCACATGAGGCTCAGTCATTAATGACAGAATTTACATTTTTGGGTGAACTAACCCTTTAAGTTGTGTTTAACACCAACCTGCGGGCGTCTGCAGATGGAAATTAGCCTAAGGCTATAATCTGACATATTTACATTTGCGAAAATTTTCATTAATATGTATTGTCCCTTTTATTTTTTTTCAAATAAATAAATAAAATAAATAGATTGACACACATGAGAAGAGATTGATGAATAAAGTCGTTATTTGTGTGTGTTTTGCGCACTAAAGTATTCTCATCTCTTCATCACATTAAAGGGTTAGTTCACCCAAAAATGAAAATTCTGTCATTAATTCCTCACCCTCATGTCGTTCGACACCCGTCAGACCTCCGTTCATCTTCAGACACAAATGAAGATATTTTAGTGTAAATCTGATGCTCTGAAAGGCCTCCATTGGCTCAATGCACTTTACACTCTCAAGACCCTTAAAAGACACTAAAGACGTCGTTACAAAGTCCATCTCACTACAGCGGCTCTACAATAACTTTATGAAGCGACGAGAATAGTTTTTGTGCGCAAAAAACCCCAAAATAACGACTTACATAGTGATGACGATTTCAAAACACGGCCTCATGAAACTTCAAAGCGTTATGAATCAGTGAGTCGAATCATGATTCGGATCGCGTGTCAAACTGCTGATTCGACTCACTGATTCATAACGCTTCGAAGCTTCATGAGGCCGTGTTTTGAAATCGTCATCACTATATAAGTCGTTATTTAGGGTTTTTTTGCGCACAAAAACTATTCTCATCGCTTCATAAAGTTATTGTAGAGCTGCTGTAGTGAGATGGACTTTGTAACGATGTCTTTAGTGTCTTTTAAGGGTCTTGAGAGTGTAAAGTGCATTGAGCCAATGGAGGCCTTTCAGAGCATCAGATTTACACTAAAATATCTTTATTTGTGTCTGAAGATGAACGGAGGTCTGACGGGTGTCCAACCACATGAGGGTCAGTCATTAATGACAGAATTTTCATTTTTGGGTTAACTAACCCTTTAAGGCTGAACCACTGGAGTCACATGACTATTTTAACCATGTCTTTACTTCCTTTCTGGCCCTTGATTTGATAAATCGCTCAATCGCTTGATTAAATGCTCATCTCTAATATTTGACTCCCGTCTTCTTTTGAGAGCAGAATTGATGTGTCTGATCCACTGGCGCTCATCGACTCCAGTTTAGCAGAAATCTGCTCCTGCTCTTCATCATCACCAGATCTGGACGACTTCAGCAAGGTCTGGCCTACAACATCACACAACACAAGAGGTTATCAGCACATAGCTAACATGCATATATCTGATGCGTCTGGTTTCCTGTTCAGATCCTTATTCCTGCTGTTAAAGACTCTGAAGTCAAGACGAATGAAGCTGAGACGCCACCTCACATCCACACAGGTACACGTGTGTATACGCCCACGCTTCCCTCTCACACACACACACACACACACACACACACACACACACACACACACACACACACACACACACACACACACATCAACCACCTGCACAAAACCACATGAAATCAGAACCGTTTTTTCACGTTTTCCTGTTCAATATGTTGTGTTTGTGCAGTTGTGCAGCAGAGAAGCCTGCAACAAAATGGCGACTCGGATGGAGGAGAGTGTCCGGATATCTTACAATCCCTGCTTCAGCTGGCACAGGAAGCGTCCAGCCTCTCCTTCAGTAACTCTACACTGCCTCTAGAGCTCTCCTTCATCTCTTAAAGGGTTAGTTCACCCAAAAATGAAAATTCTGTCATTAATTACTGACCCTCATGTGGTTGGACACCCGTCAGACCTCCGTTCATCTTCAGACACAAATGAAGATATTTTAGTGTAAATCTGATGCTCTGAAAGGCCTCCATTGGCTCAACTTTACACTCTCAAGACCCTTAAAAGACACTAAAGACGTCGATACAAAGTCCATCTCACTACAGCGGCTCTACAATAACTTTATGAATCGGTGAGAATAGTTTTTGTGCGCAAAAAAACCCTAAATAACGACTTATATAGTGATAACGATTTCAAAACACGGCATCATGAAGCTTTGAAGCGTTATGAATCATTAATCATTTTTGGGTGAACTAACCCTTTAACCCTCCTATTATCTTTGGGATCAATTTGACCCCATTCAATGTTTAACGTCTGTAAAAACACCATTGAAATCATTTTTTTTTTTGCTTTAGATTGAATGACTTTTCCTAATTTAATGGGGACAACTCTGTAAACATAAAATGAACATGATGATATTTTTTCCAATGTCCTGTACACATTTTGTAGCATCTGTGTTCATTGGGGTCCATTTGACCACAGGCTCTTTTAGCTGTTATAAAACATAAGAAAAATCTCAATTTTACACCCATTTGTTTAGGTTGTTTTATTGAGGTCACTATAACCTGCTATCATTTTATTAGGGCTGTCAAAAGATTAATCGTGATTTATCGCATCCAAAATAAAAGTTTGTGTTTACATAATATATGTGTGTGTACTCTGTTAATTATTATTTATATATAAATACACACACAAGCATGTATATATTTAATAAAAAAATATAATTTTTATATATAAAACATTTATATATATTATAGATTATATAAATGCATATACATGCAAATATTTCTTAAATATATACATGAATGTGTGTGTATTTATATATAAATAATAATTAACAGAGTCCACACACATATACTATGTAAACACAATTTTATTTTGGATGCGATTAATCGCGATTAGTCTTTTGACAGCCCTACATTTTATATATTCAATGTAACATTCAAACAACTTCCCTCTGATTTAGGGCTCTAATCTAATCTAACCAAAGCATAGCTGTAGTATTGCGAGAACCACTAGTAGTTCACGTTATTATGGTCTTGCCGCCCCATGTGAATGACAGGGTAGCCATAGTGCTGCTAATGTCATCAAAATGGTTCCAGGGTCCACCAGATATGCTTCAGACATAAATGACCTGAGACATAAACCTTAGTAAAAAAAAAAATCATATTCTGGAGGTTCAAATTGACCCCAGTGGGTAACAAATGTTACTAGATTTGAGGGTAACAGGAGGGTTAAAGCTCTAGTGCATGGGCGATTGAGCTTGTGATATGGTGGTGGATAGAGAAAAGTGCAATTGAAAATGGCCCAGTCGAGAGTCCTTCTATTTGACAATCATTTTGATATACAGTTGTGGTCAGAATTATTTGCACCCCTGGTAAATATGAGCAAAGCCGGCTGTCGTTTTTGATCTTTCATTCACAAAATTCTAACCTTTCATTGAAGTCAAACAATTGAAAATGAGGGGAAATCTCATCATGAAATGTTTTTCTCTAGTGTTGGCCCATCTTCCCCCAGGACAGACGCTCGAGTCTTCTTCTGTAATGGCGGATGAGTTTGGAGATCAGAGCCCATTCCTTCACACAGAATCTCTCCAGATCCTTCAGATTCCAGCTCTTCTCTTCACTCCATCACTCATTCTCTATAGGGTTCAGCTCAGGCCTTCAGTTTGTGCTCACTGACACATTTCTGTGTTGATTTCGGATCATTGTCCTGATGGAAGATCCAACCACGGCCCATTATAAGATCTCCAGCAGGTTTTGATGTTTTATCTGCTGGTGTTTGCTAGAATCCATGATGCCGTGTGTCTGAACAAGAAGTCCAGGAGCAAAAACACCGGCCCTGACATTAAAGGATTAGTCCACTTTTAAATAAACTTTTGCTGATCATTTCCTCACCCTCATGTCATCCAAGATGTCCATGTGTTTCTGTCTTCAGTCGAAAAGAAATGAAGGTTTTTGATTTTTCTCCATCTAATGGACTTCAATGGGCTCCAAACGGTTCAAGGTCAGTTTCAGTGCAGCTTTAAACGACAGCAGATGATGAATAAGGGTCTTATCTAGCCAAACCATCAGTTTCTGAGAGAAACCCAGCAGTATTTATGCTATTATTTTACCTCTTATCAGACGAACGTGATCATCTCTGAGCTCCGCCATAACTTCCGCTAAGTGAGGTCAAAATACGAGCGTGGTCATAGATGTATACGTAGATGCCTCATTAGCGCCTGTACGGATCAGTGGAATGAGGGATCTACGATCGATATATATATATATTACCAGGCTCGTATTTTGACCTCACTTAGCGGAAGTTATGGCTGAGCTCAGAGATGATCATGTTCGTCTGATAAGAGGTAAAATAATAGCATAAATACTGCTGGGTTTCTCACAGAAACTGATGGTTTGTCTAGATCAGACCCTTATTCATCATCTGGTGTCGTTTAAAGCTGCACTGAAACTGTCATTTGGACCTTGAACCGTTTGGAGCCCATTGAAGTCCATTATATGGAGAAAAATCCTGGAATGTTTTCATCAAAAACCTTCATTTCTTTTCGACTGAAGACACATGGACATCTTGGATGACATGGGGGTGAGGAAATGATCAGCAAAAGTTTATTTAAAAGTGAACTAATCCTTCTGATCTCCATCTGGTGGGTTTGCCGCCCAAAAGCTCTTGTTTTAGTGTCATGTGACCACAGGTCCCGTCTGAGGGTCCAGTCGTGTCTGAACACTGAATATGCTGGAGTTTGTTTCTGGATTTGTGCTGATGGCGGAGCTGTTGGAGACAGTTTTTAGTCTTTCTGAGCCCAAGACTCGACTAATCTCTGCCATCTGTGATCTTGGAGAGTCTTTGTCCACTCAAACGCTCCTCCTCTCGTGCTTTAGGACGACACACACACACACACACACACACACACACACACACACACACACACACACACACACACACACACACACACACACACACACACACACACACACACACACACACACACACACACGTCCTCTTCCAGATTCAGAACATCTTTAGTGGATTGACCTTCTTCATTATTGTCCTGATGGTGGAAATGGGCATTTTCAGTGCTTTAGCTCTGGGAAACTCTGAGTTTCCCTCACTTTTAATTGTTTTACTTCAATGAAAGGTTAGAATTTTGTACATTTTTTTAATGAAAGATCAAAAGAATAAACAATGCAGATTTATTTTTACATACATCTTTGATCATACTTATCAATAATTCTGACCACAGCTGTATGTCAATGGTAAATCATGTTCTATTTGAATCCATCAGTGAACTGTATCGTGGCATTACTTCTACAAAATCTTGTTGACTCAACTTTTAGTGTAATTTCCCATGTGGGGAATGCAGTAGAGCAACATGACGGAAAGCACTTAATCATCTCAATGTTTAAAAAATTCGGTAAATGGTGGAAATAAGCTGACATAACCTCAGAAGTCAGTATTTGAGTGGGAAGGGTGCCATGATGAGCATTAGAGGTTTAATTCTGCTGCTTATTCAGCCATTCTGAATCAGTAAATGAACATTTATAAATCCACACAGAACTAATCTTGTCTTTAGAAAAGCAAATGACTTGATATTGATGCTCCATATAAATATCTGTACACTAAAACAATGAAAATGTAAAAAAGAAAGTAATAAGATTGTTTACAATATGAATTGTGATGTGAATCATTTATTTCCCTGTACTTCATTGTTATATATAATGTCTAACTAAAGGCCAGGATATATATATATTCCTTATATATGTATATTAGTATTGCTTATTTTAGGTTGTGGATGACAGTATGTGTGTTTTAAGTGAACTGCTAACTACATCTCAAATAAAATCCTATTTTCTTTAATGCACAAATTTAGCATTGAGCTCTTTTCATGAAGGCATGGCTTCTCGTGAACAGGAAACACACACATACGTCATCACACACACACACACACACACACACACACACACACACACACACACACAAACACACACACACACACACACACACACACACAGATCAGATCGGTTTACAGCAGAACAGGGAACAACAAGTGACTTTCATGACCCCGCCTGAGATCTTAACACTATTAGTCTTTAGAAACTTTCCTTCATTTGCATTTACAGCATCATGTTATTTTAAAAATACAGTTTCAGACTTTAATGGAACGAGTGAATGATTCAATGACTTCAATGAAACGACTGAATTCAGTGATTCAGTGACTTAAATGGAACGAGAGAATGGTTCAGTGACTTCAATTAAACGAGTGAATGATTCAGTGACTTCAATTAAACGAGTGAATGATTCAATGACTTCAATTAAACGAGTCAATGATTCAATGACTTCAATTAAACGAGTCAATGATTCAATGATTCAGTGACTTCAATTAAATGAGTGAATGATTCAGTGACTTCAATTAAACAAGTGAATGATTCAATGACTTCAATTAAACGAGTGAATGATTCAATGACTTCAATTAAACGAGTCAATGATTCAATGATTCAGTGACTTCAATTAAATGAGTGAATGATTCAATGATTCAGTGACTCCAATTAAACGAGTGAATGATTCAATGACTTCAATTAAATGAGTGAATGATTCAATGACTTCAATTAAACGAGTGAATGTTCAATGACTTCAATGAAACAAGTGAATGATTCAATGATTCAGTGACTTTAATGGAACGAGTGAATGTTCAATGACTTCAATGAAACGAGTGAATGATTCAGTGATTCAGTGGCTTCAATTAAACAAGTGAATGATTCAGTGACTTTAATGGAACGAGTGAATGTTCAATGACTTCAATGAAACGAGTGAATGATTCAATGATTCAGTGACTTTAATGGAACGAGTGAATGTTCAATGACTTCAATGAAACGAGTGAATGATTCAATGATTCAGTGACTTTAATGGAACGAGTGAATGATTCAATGATTCAGTGACTTTAATGGAACGAGTGAATGTCCAATGACTTCAATGAAACGAGTGAATGATTCAGTGACTTTAATGGAACGAGTGAATGTTCAATGACTTCAATGAAACGAGTGAATGATTCAATGATTCAGTGACTTTAATGGAACGGGTGAATGTTCAATGACTTCAATGAAACGAGTGAATGATTCAATGATTCAGTGACTTCAATTAAACGAGTGAATGATTCAGTGATTCAGTGACTTCAATTAAACGAGTGAATGATTCAATTATTCAGTGACTTTAATGGAACGAGTGAATGATTCAGTGACTTCAATGATTCTATTGCTGTCCATAACCACCCTACCTTTAGTCTGATAGACTTGAAAATTGGCATGCAGAGTCTTTTTCCAATGAGCCATGATTGTCTATGATAACATTGGCGTCTCTCAAAAAACATGGCCGCCATCGGCCAATGAAGTTTTAGCACCTATTAAATAGGGTTAACGGAGGCCGATTGGATTCACTCATGTTCGACTCATGGCTCTAGAGGTCTTTAAGAATGGCGCTAATGTTTTGCGCTTCAGTAATCACATGTTGTTTCACACAATATGCATATCATTTGATATAAAAAGGGGTAAAAAGGGTGACTTAACGCAATACCTGCCAAATAGTGAGCCATTTTTAACTCACATGTAATAAAAGCTTAATAAATGTATTTATTCACACTTGTTTAACTCAACCATTTATTAATGAGTTAATAACCTGTGAAAGTGAACCTTAATGTAAAGTGAAAGCATGTGAACCATTTATTAATGAGTTACATAATTCACATGTGTTCACTTTACATCAAAGTTCACTTTCACAGGTTATTAATGTTTGTAACTCATTAATAAAGAGTTCACATTTTACACTAAGGTTCACAAGTCACTAATAATGGAATTAAATTAATATCTCATCAAGGTATTGTGCTCGTTTTTTTCTCTCTCTCCAAGATAACGTTTGATAATTTCATTTTGATAAACAAGAAGTTGATAGGAATAATGAAAATAGTAATAAATTTGCTAATAATGTGTTTAATAAACATCAATATAGCCTGTTTATTCAATCCATGTTTTAAAAAAAAAAAAAGTCACGCCGAAGACGGGTTTATTGAAGATGACGTAGTGATTAAACAATTATTAAATTGTAATATTCGAACAATCAGAGTCATCACGCCGGAGACGGGTTTATTGAAGATGACGTATTGATTAAACAATTATTAAATTGTAATATTCGAACAATCAGAGTCATCACGCCGGAGACGGGTTTATTGAAGATGACGTATTGATTAAACAATTATTAAATTGTAATATTCGAACAATCTGAGTCATCACGCCGGAGACGGGTTTATTGAAGATGACGTATTGATTAAACAATTATTAAATTGTAATATTCGAACAATCAGAGTCATCACGCCGGAGACGGGTTTATTGAAGATGACGTATTGATTAAACAATTATTAAATTGTAATATTCGAACAATCAGAGTCATCATGCCGGAGACGGGTTTATTGAAGATGACGTATTGATTAAACAATTATTAAATTGTAATATTCGAACAATCAGAGTCATCATGCCGGAGACAGGTTTATTGAAGATGACGTAGTGATTAAACAATTATTAAATTGTAATATTCGAACAATCGGAGTCATCACGCCAGAGACGGGTTTATTGAAGATGACGTAGTGATTAAACAATTATTAAATTGTAATATTCGAACAATCAGAGTCATCATGCCGGAGACGGGTTTATTGAAGATGACGTAGTGATTAAACAATTATTAAATTGTAATATTCGAACAATCAGAGTCATCACGCCAGAGACGGGTTTATTGAAGATGACGTAGTGATTAAACAATTATTAAATTGTAATATTCAAACAATCGGAGTCATCACGCCGGAGACGGGTTTATTGAAGATGACGTAGTGATTAAACAATTATTAAATTGTAATATTCAAACAATCGGAGTCATCACGCCAGAGACGGGTTTATTGAAGATGACGTATTGATTAAACAATTATTAAATTGTAATATTCGAACAATCGGAGTCATCACGCCAGAGACGGGTTTATTGAAGATGACGTATTGATTAAACAATTATTAAATTGTAATATTCGAACAATCGGAGTCATCACGCCAGAGACGGGTTTATTGAAGATGACGTATTGATTAAACAATTATTAAATTGTAATATTCGAACAATCAGAGTCATCACGCCAGAGACGGGTTTATTGAAGATGACGTAGTGATTAAACAATTATTAAATTGTAATATTCAAACAATCGGAGTCATCACGCCGGAGACGGGTTTATTGAAGATGACGTATTGATTAAACAATTATTAAATTGTAATATTCAAACAATCGGAGTCATCACGCCAGAGACGGGTTTATTGAAGATGACGTATTGATTAAACAATTATTAAATTGTAATATTCGAACAATCAGAGTCATCACGCCAGAGACGGGTTTATTGAAGATGACGTAGTGATTAAACAATTATTAAATTGTAATATTCAAACAATCGGAGTCATCACGCCAGAGACGGGTTTATTGAAGATGACGTATTGATTAAACAATTATTAAATTGTAATATTCGAACAATCGGAGTCATCACGCCGGAGACGGTTTTATTGAAGATGACGTAGTTATTAAACAATTATTAAATTGTAATATTCGAACAATCGGAGTCATCACGCCGGAGACGGGTTTATTGAAGATGACGTATTGATTAAACAATTATTAAATTGTAATATTCGAACAATCGGAGTCATCACGCCGGAGACGGGTTTATTGAAGATGACGTATTGATTAAACAATTATTAAATTGTAATATTCGAACAATCGGAGTCATCACGCCGGAGACGGGTTTATTGAAGATGACGTATTGATTAAACAATTATTAAATTGTAATATTCGAACAATCTGAGTCATCACGCCAGAGACGGGTTTATTGAAGATGACGTATTGATTAAACAATTATTAAATTGTAATATTCGAACAATCGGAGTCATCACGCCGGAGACGGGTTTATTGAAGATGACGTATTGATTAAACAATTATTAAATTGTAATGTTCAAACAATCAGAGTCATCACGCCAGAGACGGGTTTATTGATGATGACGTAGTGATTAAACAATTATTAAATTGTAATATTCGAACAATCGGAGTCATCACGCCAGAGACGGGTTTACTGATGATGACGTAGTGATTAAACAATTATTAAATTGTAATATTCGAACAATCGGAGTCATCACGCCAGAGACGGGTTTATTGAAGATGACGTATTGATTAAACAATTATTAAATTGTAATATTCGAACAATCGGAGTCATCACGCCGGAGACGGGTTTATTGAAGATGACGTATTGATTAAACAATTATTAAATTGTAATATTCGAACAATCGGAGTCATCACGCCGGAGACGGGTTTATTGAAGATGATGTATTGATTAAACAATTATTAAATTGTAATATTCGAACAATCGGAGTCATCACGCCGGAGACGGGTTTATTGAAGATGACGTATTGATTAAACAATTATTAAATTGTAATATTCGAACAATCAGAGTCATCACGCCGGAGACGGGTTTATTGAAGATGACGTATTGATTAAACAATTATTAAATTGTAATATTCGAACAATCTGAGTCATCACGCCGGAGACGGGTTTATTGAAGATGACGTATTGATTAAACAATTATTAAATTGTAATATTCGAACAATCTGAGTCATCACGCCGGAGACGGGTTTATTGAAGATGACGTATTGATTAAACAATTATTAAATTGTAATATTCGAACAATCAGAGTCATCACGCCGGAGACGGGTTTATTGAAGATGACGTATTGATTAAACAATTATTAAATTGTAATATTCGAACAATCTGAGTCATCACGCCGGAGACGGGTTTATTGAAGATGACGTATTGATTAAACAATTATTAAATTGTAATATTCGAACAATCGGAGTCATCACCCCAAATACGAGTTTATTGAAGATGACGTAGTGATTAAACAATTATTAAATTGTAATATTCGAACAATCAGAGTCATCACGCCGGAGACGGGTTTATTGAAGATGATGTATTGATTAAACAATTATTAAATTGTAATATTCGAACAATCGGAGTCATCACGCCAGAGACGGGTTTATTGAAGATGACGTAGTGATTAAACAATTATTAAATTGTAATATTCGAACAATCAGAGTCATCACGCCGGAGACGGGTTTATTGAAGATGACGTATTGATTAAACAATTATTAAATTGTAATATTCGAACAATCAGAGTCATCACGCCAGAGACGGGTTTATTGAAGATGATGTATTGATTAAACAATTATTAAATTGTAATATTCGAACAATCAGAGTCATCACGCCAGAGACGGGTTTATTGAAGATGACGTAGTGATTAAACAATTATTAAATTGTAATATTCGAACAATCAGAGTCATCATGCCGGAGACGGGTTTATTGAAGATGACGTATTGATTAAACAATTATTAAATTGTAATATTCGAACAATCGGAGTCATCACGCCGGAGACGGGTTTATTGAAGATGACGTATTGATTAAACAATTATTAAATTGTAATATTCGAACAATCAGAGTCATCACGCCGGAGACGGGTTTATTGAAGATGATGTATTGATTAAACAATTATTAAATTGTAATATTCGAACAATCGGAGTCATCACGCCGGAGACGGGTTTATTGAAGATGACGTATTGATTAAACAATTATTAAATTGTAATATTCGAACAATCAGAGTCATCACGCCAGAGACGGGTTTATTGAAGATGATGTATTGATTAAACAATTATTAAATTGTAATATTCGAACAATCAGAGTCATCACGCCAGAGACGGGTTTATTGAAGATGACGTAGTGATTAAACAATTATTAAATTGTAATATTCGAACAATCAGAGTCATCACGCCGGAGACGGGTTTATTGAAGATGACGTATTGATTAAACAATTATTAAATTGTAATATTCGAACAATCGGAGTCATCACGCCGGAGACGGGTTTATTGAAGATGACGTATTGATTAAACAATTATTAAATTGTAATATTCGAACAATCAGAGTCATCACGCCGGAGACGGGTTTATTGAAGATGACGTATTGATTAAACAATTATTAAATTGTAATATTCGAACAATCGGAGTCATCACGCCGGAGACGGGTTTATTGAAGATGACGTATTGATTAAACAATTATTAAATTGTAATATTCGAACAATCGGAGTCATCACGCCGGAGACGGGTTTATTGAAGATGACGTAGTGATTAAACAATTATTAAATTGTAATATTCGAACAATCGGAGTCATCATGCCGGAGACGGGTTTATTGAAGATGACGTATTGATTAAACAATTATTAAATTGTAATATTCGAACAATCGGAGTCATCATGCCGGAGACGGGTTTATTGAAGATGACGTATTGATTAAACAATTATTAAATTGTAATATTCGAACAATTCGGAGACGGGTTTATTGAAGATGATGTATTGATTAAACAATTATTAAATTGTAATATTCGAACAATTCGGAGACGGGTTTATTGAGGATGCCGTGCCGATGAGGCGATTTCAGGGGGAGTCTAATTGACACAGTCTCTGCAGACACTTCAGGGTCATGTCTAATGCATGTCATAATGCATTTTTAAATGAGTTATTAGTCATTTAAAAACACCTTTACGAAGGGAACCTTAATGTAAAGTGTTACCAATATGATTCTAAACAAGTCTGCAAACTTTTACAGAGATCGGACGATAGGTGTTGCTTTAACTGTGCTTTAAAAAGCTTGTATTTCTTGTGGTAAAATCCCTTTAAATGGTGTTTTCCATCTATGATCAAAGTTATTACATGATTGCTGAATAAAACATAATATATTTTTACGCATATGTGCTTAAAGGCCTTAAAGTGCTTGCTTTAGATATATTATAGAGGTTTTAAACTATGTTCACATAAAAGTGAATTGGCATCTGAAAAATTAGACGCTCAGTTTTTTTTAGGCGTTGAGCAAGTGTCTTCTTCGGAAACAGGAAGCCTCAAACACACACACACACACACACACACACACACACGTCAGCCCACAAAGAGCAGAGACGCTTAGAGCAGAACAGGCAAGATTAAAACACACAAAACAACGAGTTATGTCAATCCGTTCAAGATGATATTACTATTAGTCGGCCTTTTCCTCGGGAGTATTCCTTCGGTTGCAGTCTCAGCTTCACCCAAACCAAGTGAGTATCAGCTGCCATTTTGAAAATAAAATGTATTTTTGTCTTTATTAATTAGATTTGACATTACCTTTACAAAACAAACGCAAGGTTCACAAAAGTCTTTTCTAGATGACTACAGATCACGGTACGCCGTCGTCTTGTTAGTGTGGTTTTATGTGCCCTTTAGAACTGCGGAAGTAATGCGGTCGTACGACATTTGAGATGTTCAAATATAATGTGTTAATATATAAAGGGTCTTAAACGCGAGGGGATCGTTCAGAACTCAGGAAAGTGTGAAGTTCTTCATTAACTCTGCTTTCCAACATGTCTGACCCGTGGCCATGATGTGCCATCCTTCCGTTACTTTTCTTACGTTTCGTTTTTTGACTAAATTGAAATATTCGACGAATTCTTATAGAAGACTTTGATTTTACT
>NC_137118.1:1962317-1982317 GCF_949357685.1 Gobio gobio
TATATTTTATATAAAATAAAAAATATTTAGTACAATATATTTTATTTACAGTAAATTTAAACTTCCATAACTACTTTAAATTAAAGTACTTTAAATTATTCTAGCGGGCGTCGTCATGTTTCATATTACAACATTTATTTAAAAAAACTTTATAATAAAAACCTTTTCTAATCTTGACAAAACACATATCGTCGGAAAGGTCTGAGTCTAACGGTTCTATATCTGCCAACTGCTTTGTGATATTTGGACAAAAAGATATACATTTGTTACAGGAGATTGCATAAAAAAATCAATGGAATTTCAATGACACCCGGTGGCTGTTTGTGGTACAGCGCCTAAACAAAATCTCATGTGAACTTAAATTGTGATATCAACACAAATTGGTTAGACATTTGGCTTTGATTTGATAGTAATTTTAGAGTACAAATTATTTTGTAACATATTTTATATAAAATATTTAGTACATTTGATTTACAGTAAATGTAAACTTTCATAACTTTTTCATACTTTAATTTTTTGAAGTGATTTCACTTGAGTCATAATCTGCCGACTGTCTTCTTTAAAATGAGACTTATGTCTATATCCCAAAGCATTCTTGAATTGCAACCATTTAAGTTTGGATAGTGCATTTTAATGTATAATTTCCAAAAGAGGGGTGGCGGTTAACAAACTCCTCCTACAGTTTTAATCGGATCATCTTCAAATTTGGTAAGTCTAATCTTTAGGTCTTTGCGAGGTTAAATTCCGAAGATCTTGAGATTTCGCTGAAGGGCGTGTCCGAGGCGGCCTGACAAATTTGGGTGTTTCGCCATGAAACAGGAAGTTGCTTAAAACTCGAGCATACAATGTCCGACCTGCCCCAAACTTCACATGTTTCAGGACGCCACTAAATAAAACATGCAATTTGTATTTGTTAAAAATTATTCAAATGTTGCATATTCTGCGAGGGTTATAAAACTGCAGAACTGTATCTTAGGAGAGTCTGTTTACATTCATGTGTTCCTCCCCAACCCTGGCCTTTATACAACAATTCATCTCACCGTATGGATAAGAGCTTCTCTCTCTTCACAGAACCCCAATCGAGCCACCAGGACCTCCTTCAGTTTGCCCTTTCCCTCCACAAAATGCTACGAGTTCCAGGTCAGGGCTCGAATCGCAGATTCCTGCGGACAGTCCAAGTTCTGGAGCGACTGGAGCAAGTCTGTGTACTGGGGATGTTCAAACAACAGCACAGGTATCCATGCAGGAACAACTTATCACATCTAATATATATATATATATATATATATATATATATATATATATATAAACGAAAAAAATCACATGTACTCCAGTATTCACAGCCTTTGCCATGACACTCAACATTGAGCTCAGGTGCTCCTGTTTCCACTGATCATCCTTGAGATGTTTCTACAGCTTCACTGGAGTCCACCTGTGGTAACTTCAGCTGATTGGACATGATTTGGAAAGGCACACACCTGTCTATATAAGGTCCAGCAGGTAACAGTGCATGGCTGCATCCGAAACCTGGAAAATGCTGCCTTCGGAGGACACATTTCAAGGCATCAAGGCACGTCCGAATCTAATGTTAGCTTCACTTCCTGTCTCCTGAGAGACCTTCATCTAATCGATTTTTGAAGGCATATTTGAATCCTTCGCTGCCTTTGATATCCCACAATCCTGTGCTCTCCAGTCTGTGACAGTTGAGCTGGAGAAAAAAGATGGCATCCGAAAGGTGCGTTTGCTGGTCAGTTTGTGTGTAAATGAAAGTTTTTTTTACTAACATTTTCTACAGAGAAAATGCTAATGTAGTAATTAAATGTTTGTTTAGTTCTCACCAAATCTCTCTCTATTCGGCTGTATATCATTAAACGGTTACACTGCCTAATGTAGCGTTCATACCGGACGCGAATGACGCAAATAATTTGTGCGAAGTTGGACGCTTGAACAGTTTGAGTTTACTCGCTTCATTCGCGCGTGACATTCACTTCACAACAGACGTGAATTCGCCTCATGGGCGGGGCTTCTGCCAGCGGCTCATCTCGATGTTAAATGGCTGACATGAGCTGTGTTTACGTCTTTTTTGGTAAAATTCTATTGTTAATGTGTGACAAAACGTAGTTTAAAAGACTTTTTCAGGTGAGAATGTAGTTTAAAGCTCAAATCTGTGGTTTATTTATAAAGAGAGCTCCTCTCTGAACATGTGATCTGGTGTGTGTGGAGCTGAACATGTGATCTGGTGTGTGTGGAGTTGATCATGTGATCTGGTGTGTGTGGAGTTGAACATGTGATCTGGTGTGTGTGGAGTTGATCATGTGATCTGGTGTGTGTGGAGCTGAACATGTGATCTGGTGTGTGTGGAGCTGAACATGTGATCTGGTGTGTGTGGAGCTGAACATGTGATCTGGTGTGTGTGGAGCTGAACATGTGATCTGGTGTGTGTGGAGCTGAACATGTGATCTGGTGTGTGTGTAGTTGATCATGTGATCTGGTGTGTGTGGAGCTGAACATGTGATCTGGTGTGTGTGGAGCTGAACATGTGATCTGGTGTGTGTGGAGTTGATCATGTGATCTGGTGTGTGTGTAGTTGAACATGTGATCTGGTGTGTGTGGAGTTGAACATGTGATCTGGTGTGTGTGGAGTTGAACATGTGATCTGGTGTGTGTGGAGCTGAACATGTGATCTGGTGTGTGTGTAGTTGAACATGTGATCTGGTGTGTGTGGAGCTGAACATGTGATCTGGTGTGTGTGGAGCTGATCATGTGATCTGGTGTGTGTGGAGTTGAACATGTGATCTGGTGTGTGTGGAGTTGAACATGTGATCTGGTGTGTGTGTAGTTGATCATGTGATCTGGTGTGTGTGGAGCTGAACATGTGATCTGGTGTGTGTGGAGCTGAACATGTGATCTGGTGTGTGTGGAGCTGAACATGTCATGTCAAGTCAAGTCAGCTTTATTTATATAGCGCTTTTAACAATGCAGATTGTTTCAAAGCAGCTTCACAGTGTTAGACAGGAAAATAATGCAACATAATTTTATTCAGCCGTCTAGACATTCTGGAGAAAAAATGTCATCAGTTCATTTCAATTATCATACAGTGACAGTGTGGGCTTTAGATCAGTAATTAGAGCAGTCAATTAGTTTATATGGTTAATTTAGTTTAATAATTAGATTTATTTGGATATTTAGTTGATAATGTAGTGTCCCCAACTGAGCACGCCAAGCCAGAGGCGACAGTGGCAAGGAAACCAAAATCCATCAGGAGCAGAATGGAGGAAAATAAACCTTGGAGAAACCAGGCTCAGTCGGGGGGGCAGTTCTCCTCTGGCCAATTAACAAACAGCGTATGATTATTATTCTGACAACTTTACAGGTCAGAGGTCATAATAGATCGGAATATTCGAAGGATCGGAGTCATCACGCCGGAGACGGGTTTATTGAGGATGCCGTGCCGATGAGGCGATTTCAGGGTAGTCTAATTGACACAGTCTCTCTGACACTTCAGGGAGGAGCTGGTCGTGTCTAGCGCAGGTCCAGCATCTGATCTGGATCCGGCTGACTACAGTAAACCTCGGGATAAACAGAGAGACTATCATTAGCGTAGATGCCATTCTTCTGATGATGTAACGAGTACATCAGGTGTTATGGGAAGTGTTCCCGGTTCCGGCTGACCTGGTTAATGCAGCCTAACAATCATTGAAAAAGTGTTGTATGTGTATGCCACAGTAAAGAGATGTGTTTTTAGTCTAGATTTAAACTGACAGAGTGTGTCTGCTTCCTGAACAATGTTAGGAAGAGTTCCAGAGTTTCGGAGCTAAATAAAGGATCGACCGCCTGCAGTTGATTTGGATATTCTCGGTATGATCAACTGGCCAGAATTTTGAGACCGCAGTAGACGTGATGGAGTATAATATGTTAAGAGCTCGCTCAAGTATTGGGGAGCTAAACCATTTAGTGCTTTGTAAGTAATAAGTAAGATTTTAAAATGTCTGCGATGTTTAATAGGCAGCCAGTGCAGTGTTGACAGAACTGGGCTAATATGGTCATACTTCCTGGTTCTAGTAAGAACTCGAGCTGCTGCGTTTTGGACCAGCTGGAGTTTATTTATTAAGCGAGCAGGGCAACCACCCAGTAGAGCATTACAATAATCTAGCCTTGAGCTCATGAACGCATGAACTAACTGTTCAGCATTTTGCATTGAGAGCATGTGCCGTAATTTAGATAGTTTAGATAGTTTTAAGATGGTAGAAAGCAGTTTTACAGATGCTAGAAACGTGGCTTTCAAACGAAAGATTGGTATCAAAGAGCACACCCAGGTTCCTCACTGACCAGAGGACTTGACAGAGCAGCCATCAAGTGTTAGACAGTATTCTAGGTTACTACTTGTGGAGTTTTTTGTCCAATAATTAAAAATTCAGTTTTTTTCTGAATTGAGTTGCAGGAAATTACTGGTCATCCAATGTTTTATATCAGCTATGCATTCCGTTAATCTTGTGAATTGGTAAGTTTCTTCAGGGCGTGAAGAAATATAGAGCTGAGTATCGTCAGCATAACAATGAAAACTAACGCCATGCTTCCTAATGATATCTCCCAGTGGTAGCATGTACAGGGTGAAGAGTAGCGGTCCTAGCACTGAGCCTTGTGGTACTCCATACTGAACTTGTGATCGGTGTGACATCTCTTAATTTACTGCTACAAACTGATAACGGTCGCATTGGTATGATTTAAACCATGATAAAGCAATTCCACTAATACCTACATCATTTTCGAGTCTATTCAAAAGAATGTTGTGGTCGATAGTATCAAATGCAGCGCTAAGATTGAGTAACACTAATAGAGAGATACAGCCACGATCGGATGATAAGAGTAAATCATGTGTAACTCTGATGAGAGCAGTCTCAGTGCTATGATACGGTCTAAATCCTGACTGGAAATCCTCACAGATTCCATTTCTTTCTAAAAAGGAACATAATTGTGAAGACACTGCCTTTTCAAGTAGATTTGAGATTGGTCTATAATTGACTAATTCTGTAGGATCAAGTTGCGTTTTTTTAATAAGTGGTTTAATAATAGCCAACTTAAAAGTTTTCGGTACATATCCTAATGACAAAGATGAATTAATGATATTAAGAAGAGGATCTATGACCTCTGGTAGCATCTCTTTTAATAGCCTAGTTGGTATAGGGTCGAGCATACATGTTGTTGATTTTGATGATTTAACGAGTTTAGCCAATTCTTCTTCTCCTATAGCAGTGAATGAGTGTAATTTTTCCTCAGTGACACTACAATGCTCTGTCTGATGTGATGCTGTATTAGACGGCTGCATGGTTAAAATTGTCTTCCTAATATTATCAATCTTACATGTGAAGAAGTTCATAAAGTCATTACTGCTGTGCTGTTTACAATCATCAGAAGTTGAAGCTTTATTTTTGGTTAATTTAGCCTCTGTATCTAATAAATACCTTGGGTTGTGTTTGTTTTCTTCCAAGAGAGTCGAGAAATAAGCAGATCTAGCAGTTTTTACGGCCTTTCTGTATGTGATCATGTGCTCTTTCCACAAAGTACGAAATACCTCTAGTTTTGTTTTCTTCCAGCTGCGCTCCATTTTTCTGGCTGCTGTTTTAAGGGCCCGAGTGTGTGTGTGTGAGAGAGTGTGCTCGTTGTACCAAGGCGTTGGACTATTTTCTTTAATCTTCTTTAAGCGCAGAGGAGCAACTGTGTCTAAAGTACTGCAAAAGAGAGAGTCAATAGTTTCTGTTACAACATCGAGTTCTTCTAAGCTATCTGGGATGCTGAGCAGATGATACTGATGAGGAAGATTATTTAAAAAGCAATCTTTAGTGACGACAGTGATTGTCCTGCCATTTTTGAAGTGAGGGGGCGGCTTTGCAGCCTTAGCTAAATGAAGTATACATGATACTAAGTAATGATCTGAGATGTCATCGCTCTGCTGCAGAATTTCAACGGTATCAACATTTATTCCATGTGACAATATTAGGTCTAAAGTATGATTATGGCGATGAGTGGCTCCTGACACATGTTGCCTAACTCCAATAGAGTTTAGTGTGTCTTTAAATGCTAATCCCAATACGTCTTTTCCGTTGTCTACATGGATTTTAAAATCACCAACAATTAGTACTTTATCTACGGCCAGTACTAACTCTGATAGAAAATCAGCAAATTCTTTGATAAAGTCTGTATTATGCCCTGGTGGCCTGTATACAGTAGCTAACACAAATGTTGAACAGGTTTTATCATGTATACTACATAGCGTTACATAAAGCACCAAAACTTCGAAGGAATTATATTTGAAACTAGACTTCTGAGTAATACTGAAGATATTATTATAAATTACAGCAACCCCTCCCCCTTTACCTTTCATACGCGGCTCATGTTTATAACAATAATCTTGGGGGGTGGACTCATTTAAGGTAATGTAGTCGTCAGGTTTTAGCCAGGTTTCTGTCAAACACAGCACATCTAGATTATTATCTGTAATAATATCAATAACAATAAGCACTTTCGGGGAAAGTGAATATTCAGCAACCCAAGCTTTATCAATTGTTCATCTGTATTATATCTGTTGTTTATTTGTTGGACATCAATTAAATTTTTACTGTTGAATGGTTTTGATGTTTTTTTGTATTTACTAATTCGGGGAACAGACACAGTCTCTATATGATAATATCTAGGTGAAAGAGTCTCTATGTGCTGGGATTTATCTGACTCCGGTGACGTGAGACAGCTAGCAGACGGTCGGTTTAGCCAGTTTGTCTGCTTCCTGACCTGGGCCCTAGTGAGTCAAGGTTTAGCTCTAAGACTATGTGCCAGATTACTAGAGAGAAGAGCGGCACCACCCCAAGAGGGATGGATGCCATCCTTCTTCAACAGGTCAGGTCTGCCCCAAAAACTTTTCCAATTGTTTATGAACCCTATGTTATTTTGTGGACACCACTTAGACAACCAGCCATTGAGTGATGATAGTCTGCTAACTATCTCATCACTCCGCCTAACAGGGAGTGGTCCAGAACAATAAACAGCCTCTGACATCGTATTAGCGAGTTCACACACCTCTTTAATGTTAATTTTGGTGATCTCCAACTGGCGAAGTCGAACATCATTAGTGCCGACGTGAATAATAATCTTAGAGAATTTACGATTAGCTTTAGCCAGCACTTTTAAAATCTCCTTACATTTATCACATGTGAAGCCCTGTTCGCCAGCGGAGAAGCCTATACTAAACATACAGCATGCGGTGCAAGTGACAATGACCGGAGATGACATGACTTACCGTGTTTGTTGATTAATCAAACTTACCACAGTTGTTTGCTGGACACCATTTACTAATCCAACTAATGAACTCAGAGAACAGGAGACCCGGGTGCAGAGATAACAAGCTAACAGGCTAGCTAAATGCTAACGTGTGATGATGATTTAGATTAAAAGCTAGCGATGTCAAATTTAACGTGATAGGCAATATTTAAACAATGTATGGTGATGAGTAAGTTACATTTAGCAGTAGAACAAAGAAGATATATCAAAATAGAGATTCAAACGCAAGCAAGGCTGTACAGAGCTACACACAGGCAGGAGGCAAAACAGGCAGACAGGAGCAATCGATCATGTGATCTGGTGTGTGTGTGTGTAGCTGAACATGTGATCTGGTGTGTGTGTGTGGAGTTGAACATGTGATCTGGTGTGTGTGTGTGTGTGTGTGTGTGTGTGTGTGTGTGAGCTCCAGTGGATCAGCGGTGCTCATTAACCCCGGCGAGAGCAGCTTTTCCACATCCAGTTCTTCTACCGCTGGCTCTGATGTCTCTGTGGCGTCTCCAGCTATAATTCGTCTTGTAACGGCCGATCTTTGCTCTCATGGATCTATAATTTGTTCCCTGGCGAATCGTTTAGGCTGAGGGCAAAGAGAAGTTTCATTAATTTTGTATTTTTAGGCAATTTAACTTTACGTTAGCGTTGTAGCCGACTAGCGCTGACTTTGAATGTTTGACTGAATTGTTTGCTTTATTTCATGTGTAGCTTCTTATGCCTTTCACTTATACTTTTGTATTATTGATCAAACATAAACTTGCATTTAACAAAAAGAGACTGGGTTGTGTTTCATGTCATTTAATGTTATCACAGTGATAATCATATTGTCTGAACCAGATATTAATATACAGATTTTCTCCTCATTGTTGTCACTACTAGAGCAAGCTCCTGATTGGTTAACGCGGCGCGAATATCAGCCAAAGTTCAGATTTTTCAACTTGGATGATTCGCGCGAATCGCACCGCAGAATGTCTATTCGTTTCTTTGCATTGACTTAAAATTCAAATCACTTGCGTGAATCGCGTAATTCGTGTCCGGTGTGAACGCACCTTTAGAAGTCTGTCCGAAATCAGTTTCGTGAGGTGCCTTACAAGTCATTGTCTGATAAGGCAGTGAGGCAGCCGCTTAGGTTTTAGGACGCAGCCCATGTCAGAGCACAAACCAAGCCATGAAGTCCAAGGAATTGTCTGTAGACCTCCGAGACAGGATTGTATGGAGGCACAGATCTCTAGTCTGATGAAACAAAGATTGGTGTCTGGAGGAAACCAGGCACTGCTCATCTCCTGGCCAATCCCATCCCTACAGTGAAGCATGGTGGTGGTGGCAGCATCATGATGTGGGGGTGTTTTTCAGCGCCAGGGTGACTAGTCAGGATCCAGGGAAAGATGAATGCAGCAATGTACAGAGACATCCATGATGAAGACCTGCTCCAGAGCGCTCTGGACCTCAGACTGGGGTGAAGGTTCATCTTCCAACTGGACACCGACCCTAAGCACAGCCAAGATAACAGAGGAGTGGCTATAGGACGATTCTGGGAATGTCCTTGAGTGGCCCAGCCAGAGCCCAGACCTGAGCCCGATTGAACATCTCTGGAGAGATCTGAACATGGCAGACGCTCCCCATCCAATCGGATAGAGCTTGAGAGGTCCTGCCAAGAAGAATGGGAGAAACTGGACAAACATAGTGTGCCAAGCTTTATCATCAAACTCAGAAACACCTGAGGCTGTGATGCTTCAACAAAGAGTTGAGCAAAGGCTGTGAATATACTTATGAACATGTGATTTTTCACGTTTTTAATTTTTTATAAATGTGCAAACTACTTTAAAGGAACACTCCACTGTTTTTAGAAAAAGGGCTTATTCAACATGTTTCCTACATTTAGATATGTGGACAAATGCATTTTTGTCTCAGTGCATGCATTGTTTTAGTTTGGCAGGGTCGCCGCTAGCTTAGCTTAGCATAATGAATGGAATCCTATGTTGCCAGCTAGCATGTCCCGAGTAAAAGTGATATTTTTTTTTTAAAAACACCTAATTACTTCTTGTGGCCTGCGTATTCACAAAGAGTACAAATAGCGATGCAGATTAAGACTAGGCAATTTCCTAGGCAGATATTGACTTGGGACTATATTATGGGATATCACGCAACACATAAAAATCGTGATATTTACATTGCGTGATATCTCTGCGAACACACAGGCCACAAGAAGTAATTAAGCGTTTTTTTTTTGTGATCACTTTTACTCGGGACATGCTAGCTGGCAACATAGGATTCCATTCATTATGCTAAGCTAAGCTAACGGCGACCCTGCCAAACTAAAACAACGCATGCACTGAGACAAAAATGCATTTGCCCACATATCTAAATGTAGGAGAGATGTTGAATAAGCCCCATTTCTAAAAACAGTGGAGTGTTCCTTTAACGAAATCAATGAACTGAACTCTTTTTCCAGTGATTTGGGATCCCAAATCCGTGACGTCCCTGCTGATGTACACATTCGGAGCCACAATATTACTCGTTTTTCTCTCCTGCCTGCTGGTCCACAGCGAGAGGTTTGCATACATTTTTTAATTAACAACATTCATTTGAAACATTTTAGTATAGTAATGTTCAACAATATTTACTCTAATTTAATGTTTAACGTTCCTTAGATTAAGAATAATCTTAATACCAGTGGTACCAAATGCAGGACGAAACGTTGGCCAATACCTCACATCCCTTTTTGACAATTACGATGATGGCAATATAGAGGTGAGCTGCAGTTTTTCGATCTTCCTCATGAATTTGTTCTTTAATTCAGAGAGGAAAATGTGAGAATATCATCTTTTTTTCCCACAGAAATGGCTGTCCATGCCTAAAGATCTGGAGAACGGCTTCAAACCCAATTTCACGGAGCGTGCCTGTCCCGTGCGCGAGTACAGACTGATGTCCCAGTCCAGCAGTGACAGCGAGAGCATCCTCTCAAACCCAACAGAACAATCGTCAGATTACCAGTGCATGCACAGCTACTCCTCAGCCTCCACCATCCCCGGCCCGGCAGAAGATCTCCCGACCCAGGATCCGCCTCCAGTGGATAATCCAGTCTAGGCGTCCGTCTCCATCTGACTGAGGCTATTCAATTTGAGAGAAATTAGAATCTTGATTGATGAAACGTAAAACATTTAGAGGTGAAAAATAGTAATGATGAAATCCAGTATTGGCATGTAGCACACAAACAAACAAACAAGGATTGATCATTTCTTATGTTCTTTTTAGTGCTGTCAAAATTAGCACATTAATGAATGCGATTCGTTTTTTTCAGTTTAATGCGTTAAATATTTTGTACGCAGCATCCCTTTTTTTACAAAGTCATCCTTTGACTAGCGTTACATTATATGATCACGCTATTATTCATGCAAATGCTTTTAAACCATTCAAGCGCGACAAGACAGAAGAGAACGTGCTGACTGTGAATGTCCTGACTATGACACACACACACACACACACACACACACACACACACACACACACACACTCACACACACACACACACACACACACACACACACACACACACACACACACACACACACACACACACACACACACACACACACACACACACACACACACGACGCTCAGACAGACAGAAGAGAACGCACTGACTGTGAATGTCCTGACTATGACACACACACACACACACACACACACACACACACAACGCTCAGACAGACAGAAGAGAACGTGCCGTCTGTGAATGTCCTGACTATGACACACACACACACACACACACACTCACACACACACACACACACACACACACACATGACGCTCAGACAGACAGAAGAGAACGTGCCGTCTGTGAATGTCCTGACTATGACACACACACACACACACACACACACTCACACACACACACATGACGCTCAGACAGACAGAAGAGAACGCTCTGACTGTGAATGTCCTGACTATGACACACACACACACACACACACACACACACACAACGCTCAGACAGACAGAAGAGAACGTGCCGTCTGTGAATGTCCTGACCATGACACACACACACGCGCCAGTATCGAGTCTCTTTCACGCTTGAACGAACAATAACACTGAATTATGCCAAAATGCTGTTTTTGTCTCATATCCTCATAAGAGTCTTAAATGAGTTCAATATCATCTTAAATGAACTGAAGGAGTTGTGAGGAAATGAGATGCGCAGGACAGCGTCAGATCTTAAAGTGACAGCGGCAGATCTTAAAGTGACAGCAGCCTAATAAACCAGTCGCTGTGATTCTGTCATTAATGTTCATCAGAGAACAGAAACAGAGGAAACTGTAGCTTTAATGAGGATTCATCTATAGTTCATTCATCATTTATGCAGTTAAGACTGGAAAGTGTTTGATAACTTTATTCAATTTCTGTATATTGATTATATATGAAGGCCACAGGTAAATATATGACATTTATTATGTCAAGATCGTTCACTGTTATTTTATAAAGCCTAATAAATGGTGAAATTGATATCTTTCACTGATCCTGTAATGTTGAATGTCTGTCATTAATGTTTCATAGAAACATCAGTGTCAGAGATACTGGCCTTCATTCATAAAAACACGCCATTACAACAAATATTTAAAATATACTATCGTTAAGTTAAGTTATTGAAATTATTACAATATAAACATATCAATTACAGAAAAAAATAGCTTTTTAGTTTAAGCAGGATAATGTAATTGTCTGTAATTCACTGTAAAAAATTGTACCGCCTTAAACGTTTAGTAAACTTGAAATATTAAGTACTTGGATATTTGACTTGACTAAACGTAGAATCTTAAGGCAGCACGAAAATGTACTTTTTTAAGTTGAAATGTTAAAATTGCATTCTTTTTTTTTTTTAAATAAAGATTGCGTTTGTTTTCTGTTCAGTTGAATTAGCTCCATTATAGTAGTCATGTAAGCACTTTTAAGATTTTTTGCTCAGTTTTTTTATTCATTTGTGCGTAATTATTTTGTGTTTGCTGTTTCTGTAGAGATGTTGTAAGGAAGCCAACTAGCGGATTAGCGAACTAGCAGTTTTGCAGAAGTAATGATCTGTGTATGAGTGTGAGATGTGTCTGATAACAGCAGAGAGAAGTCACTTCTAGAGTGTGATTGTGTAGTGGTGGGAAAAGCCCATCGCCAACCAACCCATTTATTATCTCAGTGCTATTTATGATTCATGAGCTGTCAGTTAGTAATGTAGATGCAGTTTCATTTCAGCTAGACAAGTCGCTAAGGGACTTTAGATTTGAAGAGATTTGAAATCTTAAAATTAAACAATGTTGGTAGCACATGTATGTTGCTGAAATGTATATCAGCTGTTTTCATTAGGGTTTTTGTATTTGTCGTGTGTTGCTCATGAGAACAGCATGTTTTTGGGATGTTTAACATTTACAATGTACATGAATTTGTTACTTTAAGATTTAAGAGTAGATGTTTGTACACATGTAATGCTTAAATAATGTAATGCTTTTGCAATATGGAATAAAAACAGCTCATCACAATGTCTGTGATGATTACTTACACATTTGGATGAAATTAATCTTTTTATTTCATGTTTCAGTCAATTCTGACGTTCGGATGCTTATGCTTATAACTGCAAGAACATCAAATACAATTCATATTAAGTTAAAACGTAATGTGACACGCACTAAAGGATCATTAGAACAGGTCTCAGCAACATGAGCATTTGAACCCTTAATCACTGGGTTTACGTTTGTGATCCTTGGGGTCAGACAGAGCAATTGCATAAGGAAATATACATTTTTTACATGGAAAACTGTATATAATATTTTTTATTTACTTCTCAACTTTACATTTATGCTGTGTTTTGTGGATATTTGGTAGTTTTTTACCTATTTACTGCACAATTACTTAACTAGGCCATAAATTGGCTCATTAATTTTTTTTTTATTTTATGACAAAATCACTTAAATGATGATCTTAATTCAATCTAAATGGTTTTTGGACATTGCTCTTTGTGTTTGGGATAGAATACTGCCATCTGCAGGGTTGTGGAAAAACCTTAGGAATTATAGTTAAAGAAAGAAAGTGCAATGACCACATATATCCAGCAGAGGGCCATAGGGACTTCATTTTCACTTCATTGATTTTGTGTGTGTGTGTGTGTGTGTGTGTGTGTGTGTGTGTGTGTGAACATGCATGTTGCATTTGTGCTCTAGTATTAGTCCTTCATTTATGTATGGCAATTTTTCAGATTCATGCCAGTTTTGTTGATTTTATTTGCCAATTTCTATACAAATGCGCTCTGTTGCAGTCACACGTGTGTGTGTTTGTGCGCGCGTGTGTGTGTGTGTGTGTGAGATAGAAAGTTTGTTCCACTTTATGTGTATATGCTCTAGGACCAGACCTTGATTAAAACGTAGAAATTTCAGATTTATATTGGATTTTGTTTTATTTTTGTGACAAAGTGAAATTTTCAATGTGGGGTTAAATGGTAAACATTTTTTTACACACCTTTAGAACAACCAAATCAGGCCCAGATTTCTGTGTGCATGTTTAGATCGATTATTTAGGAAAAGTCACAGAGTCTCATACCCCTGAGATAAAGGGAACACTTTTTTAAAATTGAAAACTACCCAAAACTTCCTCTGAATAAATAGCATGCACTTTGAGTGAATAACAGAGTTCGAATGATCTGGTTCTGTGCATGTTTAGAAGTATAAATGTACATAAAACACGGGTTGTCGTGTAACATCATAATAGGTATAAAACAGAATTGCTTTATGCAAGCTGGTCTTCATATTGTTTTCTGAAGCAGTCTCCAGCAGGGAAGAAATCCCAGCATCTCTCCTGGTACATCTTCCACACGTATGATTCCTGTCAAACAAACACACATGTACACCGATCAAGCAGAGCATTAACTGATGATTTCTGTTAGTGGGTGGGATATATTAGGCAGCAAGTGAACATTTTGTCCTCAGAGTTGATGTGTTAGAAGCAGGAGAAATGGGCAAGAGTAAGGATTTGAGTGAGTTTGGGCCAGATTGTGACGGCTAGAGGACTGGGTCAGAGCATCTCCAAAACTGCAGCTCTTGTGGGGTGGAGAACCGGCCACAGGGTTATGGAGGACCAGTGGAGAACCGGCCACAGGGTCATGGAGGACCAGTGGAGAACCGGCCACAGGGTCATGGAGGACCAGTGGAGAACCGGCCACAGGGTCATGGAGGACCAGAACCGGCCACAGGGTCATGAAGGGCCAGTGGAGAACCGGCCACAGGGTCATGAAGGACCAGAACCGGCCACAGGGTCATGGAGGACCAGTGGAGAACCGGCCACAGGGTCATGGAGGACCAGTGGAGAACCGGCCACAGGGTCATGAAGGACCAGAACCGGCCACAGGGTCATGGAGGACCAGTGGAGAACCGGCCACAGGGTCATGGAGGACCAGTGGAGAACCGGCCACAGGGTCATGGAGGACCAGTGGAGAACCGGCCACAGGGTCATGGAGGACCAGTGGAGAACCGGCCACAGGGTCATGAAGGACCAGTGGAGAACCGGCCACAGGGTCATGGAGGACCAGTGGAGAACCGGCCACAGGGTCATGATAGACCAGTGAAGAACCGGCCACAGGGTCATGGAGGACCAGTGGAGAACCGGCCACAGGGTCATGGAGGACCAGTGGAGAACCGGCCACAGGGTCATGAAGGACCAGTGGAGAACCGGCCACAGGGTCATGGAGGACCAGTGGAGAACCGGCCACAGGGTCATGATAGACCAGTGGAGAACCGGCCACAGGGTCATGGAGGACCAGTGGAGAACCGGCCACAGGGTCATGGAGGACCAGTGGAGAACCAGCCACAGGGTCATGGAGGACCAGTGGAGAACCGGCCACAGGGTCATGGAGGACCAGTGGAGAACCGGCCACAGGGTCATGAAGGACCAGTGGAGAACCGGCCACAGGGTCATGGAGGACCAGTGGAGAACCGGCCACAGGGTCATGATAGACCAGTGAAGAACCGGCCACAGGGTCATGGAGGACCAGTGGAGAACCGGCCACAGGGTCATGGAGGACCAGTGGAGAACCGGCCACAGGGTCATGAAGGACCAGTGGAGAACCGGCCACAGGGTCATGGAGGACCAGTGGAGAACCGGCCACAGGGTCATGATAGACCAGTGGAGAACCGGCCACAGGGTCATGGAGGACCAGTGGAGAACCGGCCACAGGGTCATGGAGGACCAGTGGAGAACCAGCCACAGGGTCATGGAGGACCAGTGGAGAACCGGCCACAGGGTCATGGAGGACCAGTGGAGAACCGGCCACAGGGTCATGAAGGACCAGTGGAGAACCGGCCACAGGGTCATGGAGGACCAGTGGAGAACCGGCCACAGGGTCATGGAGGACCAGTGGAGAACCGGCCACAGGGTCATGGAGGACCAGTGGAGAACCGGCCACAGGGTCATGGAGGACCAGTGGAGAACCGGCCACAGGGTCATGGAGGACCAGTGGAGAACCGGCCACAGGGTCATGAAGGACCAGTGGAGAACCGGCCACAGGGTCATGGAGGACCAGTGGAGAACCGGCCACAGGGTCATGGAGGACCAGAACCGGCCACAGGGTCATGAAGGGCCAGTGGAGAACCGGCCACAGGGTCATGGAGGACCAGTGGAGAACCGGCCACAGGGTCATGAAGGACCAGAACCGGCCACAGGGTCATGGAGGACCAGTGGAGAACCGGCCACAGGGTCATGGAGGACCAGTGGAGAACCGGCCACAGGGTCATGATAGACCAGTGGAGAACCGGCCACAGGGTCATGGAGGACCAGTGGAGAACCGGCCACAGGGTCATGGAGGACCAGTGGAGAACCAGCCACAGGGTCATGATAGACCAGTGGAGAACCGGCCACAGGGTCATGATAGACCAGTGGAGAACCGGCCACAGGGTCATGGAGGACCAGTGGAGAACCGGCCACAGGGTCATGGAGGACCAGTGGAGAACCGGCCACAGGGTCATGGAGGACCAGTGGAGAACCGGCCACAGGGTCATGAAGGACCAGTGGAGAACCGGCCACAGGGTCATGGAGGACCAGTGGAGAACCGGCCACAGGGTCATGGAGGACCAGAACCGGCCACAGGGTCATGAAGGGCCAGTGGAGAACCGGCCACAGGGTCATGGAGGACCAGTGGAGAACCGGCCACAGGGTCATGAAGGACCAGAACCGGCCACAGGGTCATGGAGGACCAGTGGAGAACCGGCCACAGGGTCATGGAGGACCAGTGGAGAACCGGCCACAGGGTCATGGGCGGCCGAGGCTCATTGATGCCCGTGTGGGTCGATCAAACAGACGAGCTACTGGAGCTCAAACTGCTCAAGAAGTTAAGGCTGGTTCTGATAGAAAGGGCTCAGAATACACAGAGCATCTCAGTTTGTTGTGTATGGGACGGCACAGCCGCTGACCCCTGACCCCGCCCAGAGCACCAACAGTGGCACGTGAGCATCAGAACTGGACCATGGAGCAATGGAAGAACTTACAGGACTTAAAGGATCTGCTGCTAACATATTGGTGATTCCAGATACCACAGCACACCTTCTAGTGGAGTCCATACCTCGACGGGTCAGGGGGACCAACACAATATTAGGATCAGTGTTGGGGAAAGTTACTATGAAAAGTAATGCATTACAATATTGCGTTACTCCCTTAAAAAGTAACTAATTGAGTTAGTTACTTTTTAAGAAAAGTAATGCGTTACGTTACTTTTGCATTACTTTTCCTCACCTGGGCTGGGCTTGTTTTTGTTTTTATGACAAAAAAGTTATATTTTTGTGCAACGGTAAAGACCTCTTCATACCAAAATGTAAATAATAAGCCCCAGGCTGAGGTAAAAATGCAGATTCCCTCATGAACACTAGAGGGCGCAGCTCTGGATAATGGAGAATAGACGCAGGAGAAAAAAGTTTTACCAATAAAAACTAAATCTAGTCATTTTCATCATCAAAGGTCAGCAGCAAGACATCGGTAAATTAAATATAAAGGTAGATTATGCATAAAAATAGTTGTTTTATTTAACATTTAATTATTGGAGGTTTGCATAGTATTCTGATTTTGCATTTGACTGATTTTCTTCATTTTGAGGAGGACAGAATCTTTATTGTGCAAGTGAGATAAATAAATGCTCACATTTAGTCTAGAACTACAATAACCATCATGTTCACACATACACACACACACACACACACACACACAAACGCGCACACACACACACACACACACAAACGCACACACACACACACACACACACACACACACACACACACACACACACACACACACACACACACACACACACACACCTCTGCACTTATTCTTCTCAACATGAGGGCAGGAGAGCTGTCAGTCAAATTAAAATTGTTGTAAATTTGAAAAGTAATGGGTTACTTTACTAGTTACTTGGAAAAAGTAATATTATTACGTAACTCGAGTCACTTGTAATGCGTTTCCCCCAACACTGATTAGGAAGGAGCTCAAAATGCAATGCCTGATCGGTGTATAATTGAAGCACTTTTCATTATTGCAATTATGACGAGGTATGAACATTGTGACATGTCTCACCTGCCCAGTGTGCTCCGTTTCATCCTTGTTGATCAAGTACATCAGGAAGAACCTGCTGAGGAGAGAAACATTAGTTCTGTTTGCCTGCAGATGGAGAGATCGTATAACATCAGAAAGGTGCTCACATGTAATTGGCCAGGTTGTGTTCTTCAAGCGTATGGGTCTCAAAGCCGTGCGGAGTTGTGTCGAAGTAATCACTCCCAATACCACATATAAAGCATTTGGTCTGAAGAAGCAAAGCAATGCAAAATCAGCTATAAAGACTTAACATGTGTATTTTAATGGGACAGTAATGATCTCAGTACCTCCATGTCTTCTTTAACTTGCTCTTGCTGGTCTCTCAGCTCACCAAAAGCATCAATGATCAGACCTGTGCAGACAAACATGCATTAGCCAAGCCATAAATCTCCAAAATGTCACATTTAAAGGGTTAGTTCACCCAAAAATGAAAATTCTGTCATTAATGACTGACCCTCATGTGGTTGGACACCCGTCAGACCTCCGTTCATCTTCAGACACAAATGAAGATATTTTAGTGTAAATCTGATGCTCTGAAAGGCCTCCATTGGCTCAATGCACTTTACACTCTCAAGACCCTTAAAAGACACTAAAGACGTCGTTACAAAGTCCATCTCACTACAGCGGCTCTACAATAACTTTATGAAATGACGAGAATAGTTTTTGTGCGCAAAAAAACCCTAAATAACAACTTATATAGTGATGACGATTTCAAAACACGGCCTCATGAAGCTTCGAAGCGTTATGAATCAGTGAGTCGATTCAGCGGTTTGGCGGTTTGACACGCGATCCGAATCATCATTCGGCTCACTGATTCATAACACTTCGAAGCTTCATGATGCATTATTTGGGGTTTTTTGCGCACAAAAACTATTGTCGCCGATTCATAAAGTTATTGTAGAGCCGCTGTAGTGAGATGGACTTTGTATCGACGTCTTTAGTGTCTTTTAAGGGTCTTGAGAGTGTAAAGTGCATTGAGCCAATGGAGGCCTTTCAGAGCATCAGATTTACACTAAAATATCTTCATTTGTGTCTGAAGATGAACGGAGGTCTGACGGGTGTCCAACCACATGAGGGGAAGTAATTAATGACAGAATTTACATTTTTGGGTGAACTAACCCTTTAATGTGGTATGTTTGCTAGGACGTCTCACCTTGAATGATGGCCAGCAGGATGACGATGACAAAGAAGAAGAAGGTGATGTCGAAGACCACTCGATAGAGTTCATACTCGTCTCCTGCTGGATCCTCAATCTCGTCTCCGATGCCTCCACCGGCCCGCACACCCACATACATGTGGAACAGATAACACTGCAGAGAGAGAGAGAGAGAGAGAGAGAGAGAGAGAGAGAGAGAGAGAGAGAGAGAGAGAGAGAGAGAGAGAGAGAGAGAGAGAGAGAGAGAGAGAGAGAGAGAGAGAGAGAGAGAGAGAGAGAGAGAGAGAGAGAGAGAGAGAGAGAGAGAGAGAGAGAGAGAGAGAGAGAGAGAGAGAGATGGTAGATTATACAGCAGGTGTTTGGTTAGCAAAGAACTGGAGAAAAAAGTGAACAACCCACAACAAATGGGTTTACAAAAATAGGTCAACTCTGAAATGAGTCAACTCAACCAGAAGTCCGCGGCTCAAATGTTTGATGTTGTTAATGTATTTTCTGTAGAAAGACGAACATAAATAGTGATGAAAGCCAAAATATGAAATGTCACAGATGTATATTCACGGTTTTGTAGAGGGTCAAAATGACATTTGGAGCCAGTTTACAGGCGTGTAAAAGTGACTTTAGAAAGATGTCAGCATCATTATTGTATTGTCACACAGAGATTGGTAGATCTATTAGTGAAATCTGATGACTTTATTAATCTGTGCTGCATTATATGACAACGGTGAGCGCTCAAACATGGGAAATAAGCACTTCTTGTGTCTTTTTCCTCAAGTTTGCATGCCTGTAACTCAAGAAGTATTAGAGATATCTTAATATCCTTTTAGATTCTGGTTCTCAACAAACTTTCCTTTTGGGATCTTCATTTTAAAGGCCCTCGATGGTTCAATCCCAGAGATATGGAGATCTCAAT